>NC_048600.1:114312824-114395195 GCF_003668045.3 Cricetulus griseus
ACCCCTAGGCTCCAACAGGGCTTTGGAGAGCCGCCGAACTAGGGCGACCCATTCTTCCTGCCCCCAACACACACTTGGGGCAAGAATTGGCCACCGGAACTCCCGGGGTTGCCCTGGGGCTACTTAGCTCATCAAACACCCAAGAGGAGGGAGGAGACCAAGAGGAAGAAGCCTGATTCTTTCTGTGGATCCAATAGGGACCCCGGAATTCATGGCCCCGGAGATGTATGAGGAAAAGTACGATGAGGCGGTGGACGTGTACGCCTTTGGCATGTGCATGCTGGAGATGGCTACGTCTGAGTATCCCTACTCTGAGTGTCAGAACGCAGCGCAAATCTACCGCAAGGTCACTTCGGTGAGAAGGGTGGGGGTTCGCGGAAGAAGGGATCCCCAGAGCCCTCCCACTCTCCTGCCAGTTCCCTTTATCTGAATTAAAACAAAAACAAAAACAGGCCAGACAGAAAGGTGCCCCAGTAATATTGCGGAAGTAATATTGTATGTGCATAAGCCCCTCACACAAGCTAGTAAGAGTACGTGTAATCCTCAAAGTGAGTTTACAGACACATCTAGTCTCAGTAGATCTTTCTAGTTGCCCCACCAGGTGAGCCAAGCAAATGTTCCGCTCTGCACTTTACAAATGAGAGAACAACCAGCTGGAAAGTCTTGGGCAAGGTCACACCAACAATGTATGGAGGGAATGGGATTTGAAATCGAGTCTTTCAGTACCAGCACCCTCCCCCAGACCCGAGCCTTGGAGACTGCCTGCTTTGCAGACTTCCTGAGAGCTGGCTCCAGGCCTCACGCAATTCTTCTCGCAGGGCACAAAGCCCAACAGCTTCTACAAGGTGAAGATGCCCGAGGTGAAGGAGATCATTGAAGGCTGCATCCGCACGGATAAGAACGAGAGGTGGGGTCTCAGAGCGTAGAGGGTCTGGAGACGAAGCTCAGGTGGTGGTGGGCTCGGCTCACTTCCCCACGGTCCCCAGGTTCACCATTCAGGACCTCCTGGCCCACGCCTTCTTCCGCGAGGAACGTGGTGTGCACGTGGAGCTGGCGGAAGAGGACGATGGCGAGAAGCCGGGTCTCAAGCTCTGGCTGCGCATGGAGGACACGCGGCGCGGGGGGCGCCCACGGGACAACCAGGCCATCGAGTTCCTCTTCCAGCTCGGCCGGGACGCTGCTGAGGAGGTGGCTCAGGAGATGGTGAGGAGAAGATAGATCCTACTTTGGTTGATGGCTTAAAGGGCTCAGCCAACCTGCCATTGGTCAATAGGAGGGCCAGGGTGGGGCACTAGGGTGGCTAGAGGAGGCCCCCACCCAGAGCTGCATTTCCTACAGGGGTCTTGCTTCCTCTCCCTCCCTAATTCACCTGCACATATTAGGGTTCTTTTCTAGAACAAACCCTGGATCCCTAACCTCCCTTTGCTTCTTGCAGATCCATTTATCATGGAATGCCCTTCTTGGCAGTTTATCTATTTATTTTCCCCTCTCTACCTTCTTTGTCGTGACGTCGTGCTCCCCCACCCCCAGCTTAGCACCATCAATTCCAGGGAGGTCACTCCTCTGGAGTTAAACGTTGAATGCGTCTTTCCAAATCAGTGGGGCCTCCCTCTACACAGCCTCAAAACGTGGGCTCTGTTTTAAACCTGAATGCATTTCCCATCTTGCTCCTCTGCTAGACTAGAAACTATCCCTGACCAGACAATGCTTTATTGGTTTTTTTTTTCCACTTCCTTATTGTTCTCCAGGTGGTCTGTACTCCTTAACATCACGTGCGGCTTAAAGAAAGCATTCTCACGTGAGCCTGTTTGGAAGGCAATTTTATCCAACTTATCAATGAAGGAATGCAAACTCAGAGAGATTGTCTTGTCTTGAGTCCCAAGTAAACAAATGACGAAGTGGGGCTTTAATCACAAACCGTTGAGATTTGGTCAGGTGGCCCTGCCACACTTCTTTTACTCACCTAGCAAAGCCCACAGCTAAACTGAATGAAAAGGAGAGAGGAGGTTATGAGCAGACGCTGGTGAAAGAGAAAGCAGGTGTGGGGATAGATGATGCCAGGATAGAACCTTAAAAGCTTCTTGAGGAGAGCCTGAATGGGAGGAGGGGTGAGGATATGGAATTCCCAATAGAGAAATGGCAGTTGCAAGATCAAGGGTCATCTGTGGTGGGTCAAGAACCTGAGACTGTCTGGACTTATTGGGGCACATTATTAACCCCAGCACTCAGGAGAGAGATGTCGGTGAATCACTGTGAGTCCAGCCTGCTTTATATTATGAGCTCCACGCCAGCTAGGAATACACAGTGAGACCCTGTCTCAGATAATAATAATAATAACAACAACATCATCAACTTGAGGCAGAAATGCAATCACCAAAGCCCTGCCCAGCTTGACTCCAGAGTAAATCTTTGTAAAAAGTTACATCTTGTTTATTTTGTGTGTGACTGTGCATATGCATGTGGGCACACATGTGCCACAGCATGAAGTCAAGGTCAGAGGACAATTTGGAGTCAGTTCTCTCTTTCCATCATGAAGACCTGAATGCCAACCCCCAGCACCCATGTCAAAGCATGAACAAGCATACATGCATGCATACATGCACATACCCACACAGAAAAGCACACACGCGCACGCGCGCGCGCGCGCACACACACACACACACACACACACACACACACACACACACACACACATTCCTTGCAGGTAATAGATCAAGATTGGATCTTGAGGGCAGGCAAGAGGGCTCTGTGTATAAAGGTGCCAACTGCCAAGCCTGAAATCAAACTCACTCAGGCTGTCAGGTCTTCATGACTGCACTATCATGTCCAAAGCAACAACAGCAAAATTCATCCCACAATGTAATTGAGTAGGCTTAATGATGGTGAGTTTTCAGTTAGCAGACAGGGTGGTTAGTCCATGAACAGCTGCTTCCTCATTCCTAGAGGCCTCAAAGGGTGTCCTAATAGATCTTCTCCCCCCTCCTCCTCCCCGAATGTCCAGCTGTGTGTGTGCATATGTGTGAAGGCCAGAAGTCAATTTAAAAGTGTCCTGATGGATCCATCGTATGTCTGTCTGTCTCTGTGTCTGTCTCTCTCTGCATGTAGAGATATGTGTGTGCATACCTGTGGAAGCCAGAAGTTAACTTGGGGTGTCATGCCTCAGGAACCAGCAACCTTGTGTTTTAAGACAGTGTCTCTTACTGGCACCTGGGGCCTGATAATTAGGCTAGACTGGGTGGCCAGCAAGCTCCAGGGCTCTGCCTGGCTCTGCCTCCCCAGCACTGGATTACAGCATGCATGCCTGACTCTTTATGTGAGCACTGGAGATCAGACTTATGGCTCATGCTTGTGCAACGGGCATTTTGCTAACTTAGCAAGGTAGCTCCCAAGTCCTTGGTGGGTCTTTGGGGGAATCTGAAACTGTCTCCTTTCCTATCCTGAGTCCAGGTAGCCTTGGGCTTGGTCTGTGAAGCTGACTACCAGCCAGTGGCCCGTGCAGTTCGGGAACGGGTTGCTGCCATCCAGCGGAAGCGGGAGAAGCTTCGAAAAGCTAGGGAGTTGAAGGTTCTCCCACCAGAGTCAGGACCTCCTCCAGCAACTGTGTCCATGGCTCCTGGTCCCCCCAGTGCCTTCCCTCCAGAGCCTGAAGAACCAGAGGCTGACCAGCACCAATCCTTCCTCTTCCGCCATGCAAGCTACTCATCTACCACCTGTAAGTTACCCTGACTTCGAGTTCTAGGTCCCAGAAGCGCTGTCACTTACCCTGCCTTCCAACTCTAGCTATGAACCTTCCTTTAGGGACAAACAGTCCCACAATTCCCTCCTGGCTCCAGGCCGATTTTTGCACAGACAGGCGCCCTCCTCTACCACCATAGCCCCTTGTTTTTGTTTTTTGTTTTTTTGAGACAGGGTTTCTCTGTGTAGCTTTGGAGCCTATCCTGGCACTCACTCTGTAGACCAGGCTGGCCTCAAACTCACAGAGATCCCCCTGCCTCTGCCTCCCGAGTGCTGGGATTAAAGGCATGCGCCACCAATGCTTTTTATTGTTATTACTATTTTTTGATTCACTCCCTCACCTACCAGCGGATTGCGAGACTGATGGCTACCTCAGCTCCTCTGGCTTCCTGGATGCCTCAGACCCTGCCCTTCAGCCCCCTGGGGGGGTGCCATCCAGCCCTGCTGAGTCCCATCTCTGCTTGCCCTCGGTGAGAGGGGGGTCCCTCGGGAAACTTCCAGTCATTCAAAGCCCATGCCCTATCCCTTTCTCTTGAATCCCAACCCCCTAACCCATTCCCTTGTTCCTGAAACACACCATCCTTGTCCTTATCTTCTCCAATTCTATTTCCCTAGTACTCTCCCCATTTCCCTGACACCATTTCCCTGGGTCACCACAATTGTCATCAACAGTTATTATCTCCTGACCTCGTGAATTGTATCCTCTTTCAGGGTTTTGCTTTGTCCATTCCACGGTCTGGCCCTGGCAGTGACTTTTCTCCAGGGGACAGGTATGTTCTGGTTTAAGTTGGGGTGCCAGGGCGAGACACAGAAAGTTCTGGGCTCCCATTGTCCACTTAAACACTTCTATCTTCTTTCTCCTGTCCAGCTACGCCTCAGATGCAGCATCGGGCCTCAGTGACATGGGAGAAGGGGGACAAATGAGGACAACGCCAGCGAAGAATCTTCGACGGAGACCCCGATCCCGGCTTCGGGTCACTAGTGTAAGGAGAGCACAGAGGCTGGAGAGTAACCTACAGGACCAGTGAGGAACTGCCAGGGAGACGGGGGAGGTGGGCCAGAAAAGCCGAGTTGTGGTGTCTGACTGGTGCCCATGAGGGATCTAGTCTAGTTTCAATGCCAGACTTTGGGGGTAGAATCTGTTCTCAGTGTCCATTCTGGCCAATGAGCTTTGGCTAAAGTAGGGTGGAAACACATGATCAAAGCAGAAGCATTGATTTCTTCCCTTCTGCTGACTTTGAATCTGAAGGTCTCAGACCAGAACGACAGAGTTGTAGAGTGCCAGCTACAGACCCACAACAGCAAGATGGTGACCTTCCGATTTGATCTGGATGGGGACAGTCCAGAAGAGATTGCAGCTGCCATGGTGAGAGGGAGAGAAATGGGACAGATTTGGATATAAACATTTCCCTCCTGGTATCCACTGGCGCTGACATAGCCTGGCCCCATGGCAAGGGTTTATAAACACTGGTTGGCAGGGCGACACTGAAGATGCTTCAGACTTGGTGTGGGGGACATTTCTGTTTATCCAGTCAGGTTGGAGTAAGGACTGGGTAGACACGAGGGATGTGTGTACAGTGTTCCTGCTAGAGGTGTCCTACTGTGACCGAAGTACAGGATGGACTGGAGCAGCACAGGGAGGAGTGGGGTTTACCCACACCCTAGCCCATAAGCAGGAATGGCAGGGAAGGGTGGGGAGGGCCTGCCCGGCCTGAGGCACAGCACGAACAACAGCATTAATGTGAGTGCTGGGAGAACTCAGTGAGCAAACCACTGTCACAGGAGAAGAGGGATCTGCAGGAAGAGCCTGGGAAGTGGAATTCGGGCACAGACCATAACGAAGGCAGCCGTGGCAGTGCATGCCAGTAATCTTGAGAACTTAGGAAGTGGAGGCAGGAAGATCAGGGGTTCAGGGTCATCCTTGGCTGCACAGTTCAAGGCCAACCCAGGCTACATGAGACCTTAGAAAGCAAACAAAGCAAGTTAGGCAGAGAGAAACAATGAGAATATTTTTTGTTTAAGATTTATTTATTTATGTATATGAGTGTTCTATTTGCACGCATGCCTACATGAAGAAGAGGGCATCAGACAGAAGATCCCATTATAGATGGCTGTGAGCCACCATGTGGTTGCTGGGAATTGAACTCGGGACATCTAGAAGAGCAGACAGTGAGTGCTCTTAACCAAAGAGCCATCTCTCCAGCCCTGAGAATGGGTTTTAAGCAGACCGTTCTGCTGTGGGCTGTGGGAGGGTTTCAGGAGTCAGGAGTCTGATTGGGAGGTGGACACAAGAAGCCAGATGGGAATGAAGGAGAAATGGGATGTGGAGAAGAAAGGGTGGGTCTCAAGGTTGCTTCAGGAAAATTGCTGTGTAATCCAGTAAGTTCTTGACGTGTACAGTGTGGGTAGTGGATGCCCAATAAATATTTGCTGAGTTGATATGCTAGGGAGTTAGGGAGAAGGAATACCAAGGGCAAACTGTATCAGGGGATCAAAGAGTAGTAGACTACTCAATGAGAGAAGTTGGAAGTGAAAACAAGGTTCCTTTCCTCTCTCTCTCTCTCTCTCTCTCTCTCTCTCTCTCTCTCTCTTTTTCTCTCTTTCTTCTTGGTTTTTCAAGACAGGGTTTCTCTGTGTAGCTTTGGAGCCTATCCTGGCACTCACTCTGTAGACCAGGCTGGCCTCGAACTCACAGAGATCCACCTGCCTCTGCCTCCCGAGTGCTGGAATTAAAGGCGTGCGCCACCAACGCCCAGTGAAAGCAGGGTTTCTTAAGGGTCATGAAGAGCTTGAGCAACAGCTGAGTCATGGACCTCCATGGCAACAAGATATGGCCAGGCAGAGCTGGAGAGAGATGGGTTTAGGAATCGTCGGTCCAGAGCTGAGGGTGAAAATAGACCTGCAAGGTGAGAGACACGGAGGAGGCTTTGAGAGTGCCTCTTAAAAACATCCTGTTCTAGAACAAGAAGTGGGGAGATAAGTTACTGAAGGATAGCAAGTTGGAGCCAAAGAAGCAGAAGGATGTGAGTGAAAACAGTGAGTTTCAAGCAGATGGCATAGGGGGAATCCTGAGGCAAGACCACACTGGCTTTTGTTAAAAGTCTTGATGGGAGACAGTTTCAGCCGAGTGGGGTGCAGATTTCAGCCTCTGTGATGGTGGAGAAAACATTTGGCTTTAGGAATTCTTCACAAAGCACTTCTTCCTTGATACCATTGACCTAGTCTCCAGAACAAAGAAAGCTGTCACATGACACCCAAGGCTTGTCATTTTCCAGAGTCTTTATCAAGCCACACAGGTTTCTGAACAGTTCCTGGAAGAGGCTGGGTGTCTTCCTGCCTCTGCGTCTATCTACTCAGGGGTCTGTAGGTCTGAAAAGTTTCCATCCATACTCACTCAGAGCCCACATAATTCAAGGGACCCACCCCTGGATCCAGGATCCATTTTCTTTTCTCTCCTCACGAGTTCTCATCTCTGCAGCAGAGTTTGGACCTAATCTTGCTGCTTTTCATCATCATCAGCTGTTTGTGATTCTAAAGCTAGGAAGCATGGCCTTTAGAACCATAGTCCATCCAACTGCATTAGAGTCCTGTCTTCAGAATGTGCTGTGCCCTTCATGTCTCAAGGCTGTTTTCTTGGCCTCAGTGGTTCTCCGTTATCTTCTTATGGCTAGGCCAGCAGTGGTTCTCAACCTTCCTAATGCTGTGACCCTTCAATACAGTTCCTCATGTTATAGTGACTCCCAACCATAAAATTATTTCATTGCCACTTCATATCTGTAATTTTGCTACTGTTATGAATCATAATATAAAAAAATATATATCTGATATGTGACCCCAAAGGGGTTGAGACTCACAGGTTAAGAACTGCCTGGTCACTAGGCTTTTATGTGTTGAAATTTGGTGAGCTCTGCCAGGTTTCTCTTCTACTGCCGCCTCTTCCTCTTCTTCCCTCCTTTCTTGTAGTGCTGGAGATCAAATCCAGGACCTTGTGGCAAGTGCTGTATCACTGAGCTAGACCCCCCTAGCTTCTCGGATAGGTTTCTCCAACCCTGCACCTCAACTGTTCATCAATTTCTATCTGATTTTCAAAGATGTGATCTAATACGGAGATGCAAGGAAGTGGCCATATCTTCATTTCTTCTTCCACATTTGTAAGGTTCGGCATCAAATACTTCCCGTGTGGCACCATCCCTGGTTCTCCCACCCCCAGAGGTGAATGACCCGTTCCTTCACTGGAATAGCATGGGGGGGTGATCAATTACAGATTTTTTATTACATTTATTTATTTGTATGTGGAGGTCAGAAGACAAGCCGACAGTCATTTTTCTCCTTTCACTCTATGGTCATGTGACTCGGCTCATAGAGTCAAGCTTGATGACAAGCAACTTTACCCATCTTGATGTCCCAATTACAGATTGTTAGTACTTTTTAAATTGTGGGGTTTTTGGTGGTGGTGGTGGTGGTGGGGTTTTTTGGTGATTTTGAGACAGGGTCACGTTGTGTAGTCCTGGCTGTCCCGGAACTCACTTTGTAGACCAGGCTGGCCTCAAACTCACAGAGATCAGCTTGACTCTGCCTCCTGAGTGCTGGGATTAAAGGTGTGCTACATCATGCCTGACTAAATTGTGTTTTAAGAAAGAAAGAAAATCTAGACACATTGTAAGTGGGACATAGTGTCATATTCTTGTAGTCCCAGCCCTCAGGAAGTTGGGATGGGAGGATTGCCACAAGTTTGAAGCCACTCTGGACAAAGTAGTAACACCCCCCACCACCCCATATCTTCAAACAACAGCAACAAAATGCCAAGCCAAGTTACCAAATACAATGAAAGACAAGACCACAACATAAACTTCACTACCATTACCACTTTGAAGCGTGTGCTCAGTAGTACAGTACCCACATTGTTGTGAACCAGAACTCTAGACTTTGCAAGTCTGAAATGCTTGCTGAAAAAGATCCTCCCACCTCCAGGGGAAAGGGGGGATTATTACCCATACTCACTGCCAGCCAGGCACTGGAGTGCTCTTCCCAGCCCAGGATGACTTGCAGCCTGCTGTGTACTGATGTGGGGTGAAGACGAAGGTGTTGTTTCATGTCTCGCTGTATTCAACAGTATCCCCCACAATGCATGGTAGACAGCTGGTACTCAATGTTCGTGGAGTGGAAAGTGACATTTACCGCCCATGCCCTGTTTTGCTTAACCTTGCCATTCGTGACTGGGACCCCATGTGATGTACTTTATAAACTTGGTATGAGTGCAGAAATTGTGTCCCAAAGTATGCAACTGTGTAAAGAACTCAGGCTCTGGCTTTCAGTGGACCTGGATTCAAGTATCGTGGCTTTGGCTAACTGAACTTTTTAAGAAAAATGTCTTTTATTTAATGTGCATTGGTATTTTGCCTGCATGTATATCTGTGTGAGAGTGTCAGAACTTCTGGACCTGGAATTACAGGTTCTAGGAATTGAACCCAGGTCCTCTGGAAGAGCAACTAGTGCTCTGAACTCCTGAGCCATCTCTCTGGGCCCAGGCCAGCTGAACTTAACCTGAGCATTAGTTATCTACACTGCAAAGGGAGGATATTAATAGACCATAGCAGGTTGTTGGTGCTAAATGTGACATATGTGAAAACATTGGTGCCTACAGCCCACACATCCTAAGCATGTTAACTTCTGGACTACAGTTCTCCTTGACTACAAGTGCCTGGTACACAACACATACTTAGCAAATGATGCAGGGGTGTCAACAGTTGGGCTTAAACATCGGGAGCAGGGTAGCAATGGTGAGCCAACAGCCTCCTCTCATCCCATAACCCCTGCCAGGTGTATAACGAGTTCATTCTGCCCTCGGAGCGAGATGGATTCCTGAGCAGAATCCGGGAGATTATCCAGCGAGTGGAGACCCTGCTGAAGAGAGATCCTGGTCCCCCGGAAGCTGCTGAAGATGCCCTGAGCCCTCAGGTCAGGTCACTAGACATCCCCAGCTGGAAGTCTCTGCCCTCAGCAGTCTGCTTAGATTAACTTCTCTTCATCTTAAGGACCTTACAACTGGCTCTTAACTCTACTTGAGAGTATGATGAAAGCCACAGACTCTTGTTCTAGAAAACAGTGAATGAATCCCCTTAGCTTGTTATTTTGAAATAAGTGCAGACTCGCACAGAGAAATTGCAAGAACTGTAGAGCACATTCCTACACGCCCTTTGCCCAGATTTGCTGGTTGTTAGTACTTTTTTACTAGCTTTCCCATTCTTCCTCTCTATTATATGTTATGTTCCTTTGAATTGCCTGAGAATAGGTTGGCAGATCTCATGCCTCTTTACCTCCAAATACTTCAGCACATACACTTTTGAATCCCAAGAAGCTCGAGTCTGGATTCCTAGAGGCACATGGGTCCTAGCTTAAGAATCCAGCCTGTAACTTTCCACTCAAGACTGGGCTTTCCCCAGTGTGAGTAAAGGCCCCCTTTCTCCCTCAGGAAGAGCCAGCAACACCGCCTGCCCTCCCAGGCCCATCCAATGGTAGGTTCTACATTCTGTTCCTGTTCATCCCAACCCTGGGTTGACCTTGTGGAGGGCATGGGGCATGGGGGTCTGGAATCTCAACCCTCCCTCCTCAGCAGAGCCCCAGAGAAGCACCGCCCCGGAACAGAGGAGCTGGGCAGCCTTCTCCACCTCTCCATCTTCTCCTGGAACCCCCCTTTCTCCTGGCACCCCATTTTCCCCTGGCACCCCTCCTGTCTTCCCATGCCCCGTCTTTCCTATCACTTCACCTTCCTGTCATCCTTGTCCATTCTCCCAGCCCCCCAGCCCCCCACTTCCATCCTTCTCCAGTGAGTCTCAGTTCCCACTCCCACCCTCTCATCTTCCTGTGAGTTCTCTCCCCACCAGCTCTCCCAGTTCTTCTCAAGTCACTCTTAACCCCGCTTGTTTTCCTGTCTGCCCCTCTCCTCCTCCCCTTCCCTCTACGGCAGCAGCCCCTCTCCTCTCTCTGGCTAGTGCCTTCTCTCTGGCTGTGATGACTGTGGCCCAGTCCCTGCTGTCCCCCTCCCCTGGGCTTCTTTCTCAGTCTCCTCCAGGTCCTCTGTCTAGCACACCCCTTCCTCTTGCTTCTTGCGGCCAGGAGAGCCTTTCACCCCAAAAGGCTGAGACAGAGTGTGAGGTGAGTAGGGCATGAGGAGGGATGGGGGGGGGGGACGACCGTTCTGGATCCTTTCCTTCTCATGGTACCACACTTTGTAGGTTTCCCAAAATTCTGTTCAGCCACTACTGGGTGAAGCTAGACTGGCACCTATCTCTGAAGGTGAGGCCTTTAATCCCTGACCTTCCCCGCCTGTTACCTCCAATACATTTCTTTATACTCTGCTAATTTCTTCCATCCTCCTTCTCCTCCTGCAGAGGGAAAGCCCCAGCTTGTTGGGCGTTTCCAAGTGACTTCATCCAAGGAACCAGCAGAGCCACCCCTGCAATCAGCACCCCCAACTCTCTCTAGTTCCCTAAAGCTTCCAACCCCTCCCCTGACCTCAGAGAGCTCAGACACAGAGAACAGTGCTGCAGGAGGACCAGAGCCCAGGGAGGCTCTGGCAGAGAGTGACCGCGCAGCAGAGGGCCTAGGGGTTGCGATTGAAGAGGAGGGGCACGACGGAGTCCGCATTGGGGGAAGTTCCCCACTCTTGAGTCATCCCAGCCCAGTGTGGATGAACTATTCCTACAGCAGCCTGTGTCTGAGCAGTGAGGAGTCAGAGAGCAGCGGGGAGGATGAGGAGTTCTGGGCTGAGCTGCAGAATCTTCGGCAGAAGTGAGTCTGGGGAAGATGGCAGAGCAGGAGGTAGACCTGAGAGAACAGTGTATGATAGGCCTTTTTCTGCCCTCGGTGCATCCTCAGGCACTTATCGGAAGTGGAGGCACTACAGACCCTTCAGAAAAAAGAAATTGAGGACTTGTACAGCCGGCTTGGGAAGCAGCCCCCACCTGGTATCGTAGCCCCAGCTGCCATGTTGTCCTGCCGCCAGCGCCGCCTGTCCAAGGGCAGCTTCCCCACTTCCCGGCGCAACAGCCTGCAGCGCTCTGATCTCCCTGGCCCTGGTGAGATGACAGCCACCCAGCTTTCATCTTTCCCTTGAGATTTGTTCCCTATTGGCAAGATCTTTTCAGGCCCTGGTGGTCTACCCAGTCTGGGGTACTGGCCCCCCTCCTGGCTGCCCCTTCCTTCACTTAGTACTCTCCCTCCCTCATCCTGCTCCCAGGCATCATGCGAAGGAACTCTCTGAGCGGCAGCAGCACCGGCTCCCAGGAGCAGCGGGCAAGCAAGGGGGTGACATTCGCCGGGGATGTTGGCAGGATGGTGAGGGCGGGCCCAAGGGAGGGAGAGCCCAGGGAATGGTGACTGGCAGCAGCTTTGCCTCCCTTCCCTTTGGACAGTTCTTCAGCATTTTTCTTTTCCCCTCCAGTGAATTCAGAACAGAAGTCCTGTCTCCCCAACATCAGGGTAAACCATGGCACTTGGGCTCTCAGAACCTGATGCTTTTGTGACCAACTGAACTCAGCACAGAACACCCCAGCACTGAGGGGGTAGCACTGTGGGCATGGAGAGTGCGGTTGTGTTATCCTGAAGAGTCAAACATGTGGGAACTCTTTGCTGTGTGGAAATGTCATTTCTGTACCCTACCCCACCTTCATCTGCCGCTCCTCCCCAGGCAAGGGCCAACCACTAAGCAATCCCACTCAAGGCCAGATGCTTCTAGAAGGCCAGCTTCCAGCTGGGAGTGTAGGAGGTGTGCTCACACCACTAAAGTTAACAGCAACCAATAAAAACACTGGGACGGGTTGTGGGTCTGTATCTGCCATGCCTTAAGAACTGAGGACAAAGACTTGTGGGGTGAGGAGGGTGTGGATCTAGAAGCCATTCTCCCCTCACAATGGGAGGCGGGATGGAAGATGCCCAGTTTTCTGGCTTTTTGCCACCAGGTCATGAGGAAACTACATGACCAATGATTCGCCTCCAGAGCCCACTCTAGGCCTGTATAGGCAGGTAGCAGTGGATGTTAAAATAACGGGGGTGCTTGTCTTACCCTTCATCTACCCATCCAGGGATGGGAAAAGGCTGTGACATCAGAGTCTGTTCTTGAAGGCAGAAAGCAAGAGTGACCTTCCTTCCCCTAAGACCTGGTTCAGTCTCAACAGTCCAGTAATCTCCCCTTTAAATCAGGTGGAAAGATCTCACAGAAAAAGTAATTCTAGTTAAACATTTACAGCTCCCTGGGGCAATGCCACCACTGCAGCTACTGCCAGGGAGCTTTCCAGCGTGAAGTGCCATGTGTCCCCGGGCCCTCACACACTAGCTTGGCTTCAGGAGAGATGACTCATTTTATTACTCTTAACTTGACCCTATCGTTCCCACTTTAGGTTCCAACTCTGCAGACACGCCACACCCTCCCCCTTAACAGTTGGGCCCCTGGGAGGTGAAGGGGTAAACCACAAAGTTTGGGGAAAGGCAAGGTCGCATACCTCTCGAACAAGGAAATAAGAAGGCTGAGTAACTGTACAAATTGCATGTGAAATGAGCAATCCCCCTTTGGCAGTGGCCAAATGCAGAGTCTGTGGCTTCTTGGGCTCAATCACAGTCCGAAGTTTGTAAGCCAGTGATGCTGTGAGATCACCAGGCACCGTTTAACATGTACAGGGGCGCCAGCAGTTTGAAGGTGGTCGGTACAGTTAAGGTCCTGACGCTCTCTCCCTCTCAAGAGCTCGGGCTCGGGCAGCTTTGGCTTCATCTTCCAGCTCATCAAGGAAACGCTCCTGAGCCACTGAATAGAAGGTGTAACCATCTGACAGGGTGGGTTCAGGAAACCACAAAGCATAGAGGCATTCCTTTCTCTTACCACCCTTGTTATTACCCCAAAATTAATGATTCTGGAGTGCCACCCTTTTGCTCCTTTTGAACCCTTAAGTCAATGGTTATTACTAAACCACTCAGAGCAGCGGAGATATAAGATTAGGTATTAACCCCATTTGCTCACACATTAAAGACTACACGTCTCGTTCCTTTTTCCCTAACCCCGTAAGTGGTACAGGCAGGACGGATACAGATAGCTAATACCAGGGCCCCAATGCCCAGGCCGGTCACGATGTTCCGGGTCCGCCGCTGTGGAAGTGTTTTCTGCCACTGGGAAAGTTGCACCTGCCGCATAAACTGCAGTTGCGCAGGGGTCAGTTTGTCCCGCGACGGGTCGATGCGCTGAGCGAACGGGGCATTTCCATCCTTAGCACCCAGAGGGTCACCAGCTCCCGGGGCCGCCATGTTGCTGCTCCGCCTTAAACCACCCAGCCCGGAGCTCGTCGGGAATAGTAATCTTTGACCGCCGCAAGGGACTCTGGGATTTGTAGTCCTCGTGGAGTTTTCTGGGTAGGGACAGGGTCTCTCCGCCTTAGAGGAGGGGCAGGAAAGGCGAGAAGCGGTTGTGTTTTCTGATTGGCTGAGCGCTTCGTGACAGTTGGGGCGCGAAAAACTGTTGACAATTCGAGGCTGTGGTGGGAATTAGGTTTTCCTCAGATTCGAGGCAAGGGCAAACATATTGGAAGCAAAGGAAGAATCCAAGGCGTGGCCGAAGATTCTGGAAATAAGCTAAGGAGGCCAGTTTCTGGGTCCCGTGAACTGTCCCAGGGCTCAGAAAGACCTCTGAATATGGAAGGACCCTTGAAGCCAAGACCAGCTAACTCCAGTGACTTCCAGTTTGGAGCGGTTGCCACAGAGACCATCGAAAATGCTCTGCTTCACTTGGCCCAACAGAATGAGCGAGCAGTGAAGGCGGCTGCAGGCCGGATGGGCAGCTTCAGGGAGACCCGGATCGTGGGTGTGGATACAGTGGGGAGTGGGGTAAAAATGGAGGTCTCGGGACCTTTGTTTTTCACTCGGATTTATCTTGTTAGTAGTCTTTTTTATGCTAGGCCATGGGGCTCGTAAGTGATGACCCAGGCTTACCAGTTACCGGCGCTCTCACTCTTGATTCCTGTCCCTCCTCTCCCCCCCACCTCACTCCCACCCCAAATCCGCGCGTGCCTTTTCTTGTTCTTTTTTGAGACGAGGTTTTACTGTAGAGTCCTGGCCTGGAACTCTCTGTAGCCCAGGCTGGCCTCAAACTCACAAAGATATGCCTGCCTTTGGCTCCCAAGTGCTGGGATTTAAAGCCATATGGCATCATGCAAAGTTTTACTCTTCTTTTTGTAAACATGCTTAGGGTGTTTTTTATTGACATTGCCTGGGACAGAAAGATGAAACAGCAATATAGTCATTGCTCTCAAACTTTGTATGTAGTCTTTGGGTGGGGATATTAAATATACCAACCAGTAGGTACAAGTTGACATGGAGAATACAAGCTATTATGAGAATTTAAAGGAGTGATAAGCTGTGGTCCAGGGGATTGTGACATTTGAAGAACACCTTGAATGAATGGTGACATACTGGTTGAAGAAAAAGGGAATCACATCTCTACCAGAGCAGGGTACCATGGCTAAAGCTTTGGAAGGCAGGAGAGGGGAGAGAGTGGAGGGTACAGTTGTAGCCCAGGTTGGCTAGAGCATGTGGAAAAGCAGTAGAAATTAAGACCTGGAAAGTAGTTTGGAGGCATTCCAAGTAGAATTATGAATGTCAAGGGGAGGACTTTATACTTGGTTTAGCAGGAAAATGGGGAGTTACTAAATTTTTTTATTTCTCATTTAATTTATTGTATATGTGTGTTTTGCCAGCATGTATGTATATGTACCATGTGTATGCTTGGTGCTAGAAACCAGAAGAGGGTGTTAATCCTTTGAAACTGTTGTAAGCCATCTGATGTGGGTGCTGGGATTGAACCCAGGTCCTCTGGAAGGACAGCCAGTGCTCTTAGCCACTGAGCCATCTCTCCAGCATGAAGACACTGAAATGTAAATGAGGAAGCAGTGTGGCTGTAATTTTTGCCTTGGTAAAAATGATTTTGTGTGTATAAAGGATGGACTTGACTGCAGGAGATGAGCTATAGGAGCCATCCAGAGTCAGAATAATAATAGCACGGGTGACAAGAATGTATTTAAGGCCGGGCGTTGGTGGCATACGCCTTTAATCCCAGCACTTGGGAGGCAGAGGCAGGCGGATCTCTGTGAGTTCGAGGCCAGCTTGTTCAGGATAGGCTCCAAAGCTACACAGAGAAACCCTGTCTCAAAAAACAAAAACAAAAAATAAAAAAAGAATGTATTTAAAACATCCCAGAGGCAAAATCTAGAAAGCCAAATTTTCATTTAAGAAATAGGGAAGGTAAAGATGACTGTTAAAGGGTTGAGCCTCAGAGACTGGGGGCATAGTGGTGCCATTAAAAGAAACACACACACACACACACACATACACACACACACACACACACACTTTTTTTTACACACTTTTAAAAAATTGTTTAAAAAGTAAAATAATAATAAAGCAAAACAACAACAACAAAAAAAACCATCAACCAACGGGAGACAGGCAAAGAACCAAACATTTTTGAAGCCAACAGGAGGTTTGGGAAGGGGTGTGGTCAGCATTCTCAGGTGTTTCCAGCGTATCAACAGAAATGAAGGTCGGACGAGGACCGAGTTATTTTACAGTTTGGAAAATTTTCTGACTTTTGTCGTAATCATTTTAGCAAACTGAGAAAAATGGAAGGCAAATTGCAGAAACTTGAGGGAGTAAATGAAGCAGAGGTATCAGGGGTGTAAGTCAAGCATTAAGGAAATTCAGCCATGATGAGATGGCAAGGTGGAGCTGTGTCTCAGAGCCTGAAAGATCTTGTATGTAGTAGTCCATTTGAGCAGGTCTGTTAAGTAGAGGAGGTGAAGACAAGCACAAGGTGTGACCATAGTTCATCCCACCTAACCCAAACTCAGTGTCCTCGAGAAACTAAAAAAAAAAAAAAACAAAAAAACAAAAAAAAAAAAACAAAACAGAAACAACTCCCTGAGTAATCCTAACAAATCCAAAACAAAACCAACAATCTGGGAACACATCCCCTGAACTAGGAAATAAAGCCCACAGTCCAGCAAATAGAAGGACAAAGGTCTGGCCGGTAACATAGTTGTGCTCAGTTCTCCCCCTCGATGGAAATTGTTAGCAGGGCTGTGGTCTTTGTAACAAAGCTTTGTTTATAAATCTACTTGTAATTTGAGTTAGATATATTGCTAAACTGTCATGTGATAGTTTGGGTTTTTTTGTAGGTTAGAAAAATTTTTTTTGAAACTGGGTTCCATGTAGCCCAATCTGGTCTTCCATTTACTATGTAAGTGAAGATGCCCTTGAACTTGTGATCCTCCTGCCTCCCTCCACCTCCTGAAATTAAAGACATCCACTATCATGCCTGATAAACTGTTTTTCTTCTAAGAAAGTCAGATTTTTCTTGGAAGACATATGACAGTTTGATTGTGTGTATACTGCCTGAAGTATAGGGTCCCAACTCCAATTCTTTGCTGATCAATGATAAAAGGTCTGAAGTTTTCTTTACAGAGAACTGACATTTACCCTCATTTCCACCCTCTAATAATATTGCAAGCTAAATAGAATTTTATCTGAGGCTGTTCTTTCAGAAGCATAAAATTTTGCCAAAGTATCTTCCCCTCCCACCCTCTGAATGATTCTTTCTTTCTAAATTGGGCTGTGTTCTCTGAGTTAGGGGATGCTTCTTCAAAACAAGTCACTCCACAGCAACAATAGACATTTACACCACAAACTGGTGGTGGAGAGGTGGTGAGCAGCTGCAAGGTGAATTGTGTTTGTAAAGCAATGGGAGTTCTGCAGAGGGTGGTTACTAAACAAACAGTGTCATAAAGACTATCATAGCTCCAGCAGGGACCTTTCTGTTCCTGCCAACATTCCACTGAAAACAGAATATAAGGGGCTGGAGTTTTTATGCATCCCAAGAGTCTTCCATGAAGCGAGGGGTTCCCAGCTTGAAGTAGAGACCAACTAGGCCACTGGTATATGTTTGTGTGTAATTGACCAAACCTTTTATCAGCTTGAGACTCACAGGAAGGCTCTAGGGTCACAGAGGGAGCTTGGTAAGCCCTTGACCTTGGCACTGAGTCAGCCTCTTTTCCATGCCTCTGATCTGCCTGTTGGCAGCAAAGGAAACTGAGCTCAGCTTTGGTTGGTGCAGTCTCATCTTTCTCACCTCCTGACCCTCTTCTCTCAGTTCCATCACAGCTTTTGCACAATGCCAAGAGTTCACAGAGTGGCTTGGGTTGCACCTTGTGAATTAAGCTCTTCTTTCCTGTTTTGGCAGAGTTTGTGTTTCTCCTGTCTGAACAATGGTGTCTGGAGAAATCTGTGAGCTACCAGGCCGTAGAAATCCTAGAAAGGTAAAGCTTGTGCATAAGGCCTTTGTCCTAGTGCCCCCCAGAATGGCCGGCAGTGTGCCTAGATCTTTACACAGCACTAGTTGCCCCTTACCTAGACGCTGGCTTTTCGCCCTTCTTTGACTTGCAAATGTAGATCTCCCAGGCAGCAGCTGTTAGCCAGCAGGATCAATGGAGCATGTCTACAGCACAGAGTCCCTGGCTTGTGTGATTGCAGTTCTCCATCCTTTTCTTCCCGTGCAGGTTTATGGTGAAGCAGGCAGAGAACATCTGTCAGCAAGCCACAATCCAGCAGAGAAATAAGACGGAACTGCAGAACTGGAGGGCTCTGAAAGAGCAGCTTTTCAACAAGTTTATCCTCCGCCTGGTGTCATGTGTTCAGCTGGCCAGCAAACTGTCTTTCCACTACAAAGTAAGGAGCTGGGTTGGTCATGGGCACCTGAGTGTTAGAAAGAAAGCAGCTCCTCGAAGGTGGCTGTGAGAAACCCACTCATGTGGAAATTCCAGAGTGTAATTATGCTTCCTAGGCATACCTCCTGAACACACACAGTCACACAGAGGCAGTTATTAAATAGCCTTAAGTTCTGTTCCCAAAGTATAATTGCTGGACAGATGCCATCATTCACACAGGTCACCTTTCCTCCCCTTGGACTTATGACAGTTTACATAAGGTACCTGATTACCCACATGGCTATCAACATTAAAGGCAAATGATTACACCTAAAAAGGATCCATGTTTCCACATTACTATCCAGTGCCTGTACGGTAAAATACCTCCCACTCAGCAAATATTTAATGAGTTCCTCCTATGGCTAGATGTTTCAGTAGATACCATGGCTACCACAGTAAAAAATATTGTCTGTGCTCTTAAGGAATCCTTTACCCAATGGGAAAAGGCATAGGTATAAACAAGGTGAAAAGGTGATCTGTTAGTGTAAGCCAAGGGCTAAGAAGGAAGCTCGTCAGTTTGGGGAGTCAAGGAAGTTTATTTAGAGAAAATGAATTACTGAAATTGGTAGTGGCTACCAAGAAAATTGAAGCAAAATTATGGAGGGCAGGGAGAAAGGAAGAGACATAAGGGAAGGGAAATCTGGCGTGTGTAAAGACTTGGAGAAGGGAGGACCTGGGTTTCACCGCAAGTAATCCTGCATGCATAACCTAGTGGGTTACCAGAGAGAAGACAGTGTGGGCTTGAAATGCTTTGTGGATGCTGCTGCTGGGCATATGACCCACATCCTGACATCTTTTCTCTGCTTCTTCTTTTTTTTTCCCCCTCAGATAGTCAGCAACATTACAGTCCTGAACTTCCTCCAGGCTCTTGGTTATATATGCACCAAGGAGGAACTGCTAGAATCAGAGCTGGATGTTTTGAAGTCCCTGAACTTCCAGATAAATCTGCCCACTCCTCTGGCATATGTGGAGATGCTCCTTGAAGTTCTAGGTACTTTATTAAATGTGTCATAGAAAACAAAACAAAAATCAAATCAAATGTGCCCAGGGATGTGGGACAGTTGACACAACCTGCCATGAGGAGCAATAGGAAGGCTGCATGTTTCTGGATGACTGAAGATGTCCCCCCCCCCCCAGCACTTGTCAGGGAAGGCAGCTCAGAGGCCTCAGCACCTGGTTTCTATTTGGATTCATTAGGCACCTTCTTTTCTTTTTTGACACAGGGTTTCTTTGTGTAACAGCCCTGGCTGTCTTGGAACTCTCTTTGTAGACCAGGCTGGCCTCCCAAGAGCTGGGATTAAAGGTGTGCACCACTATGCTGGGCTCATTAGGCATTTTCTTATTGCAGGATCCAAGAGCTGGGTTTATGGAGAAGCATAAGACAAAACAACTCTACTGTAATTATATATATGTATTACAGATGGAGATCTGTCCTTCAAAATTAACCTGGCCAGACACATAACTTTAATACCAACAGTTGGGAGGCAGAGGCAGGTAAGTTTGAGGCCAGCCTGTGTACATAAAGTTCCAAGCCTGCCAGAGCTACACAGGGAAACTGTCTCAAATAAAAGAAAACTGACCTGCTAACACATGTTTCATAGTAGTGTGTATTATGAAGCACGTTAGCAACATAACAGCTTTATGTCCTAAGATTATGACTAGAAAACACAACTTCATGCTGTCTTTCATGCCCATACTCCATGTAGGGTACAATGGCTGTTTGGTCCCAGCCACACAACTACATGCAACTTGTCTGACCCTCCTCGACTTGGTCTATCTTCTGCATGAACCCATCTATGAGAGCCTGTTGAGGGCTTCAATTGAGAATTCTACACCCAGTCAGCTGCAAGGGTAAGAAACTTCTAGGGTAGGCTCTTTCTGGGGTTACGTGGTAGGGGACAGATCATTCGAATATGAGGCGTTTGGGGTCTGGAGCTTGGTGGTTGAGTACTTGCCTAGTAAATTCAGTACCCAGCACCGAGAAACAGCACTGGTTGTTTCTTATTGAATTCCATTATGTGGCTCGAATGCTGATGACTGAACCCAATCAGGAAAACTCTAAAGGTTTTTACTATTAAGAGTAAATAACTTCAAACAATTAACATTGTTTTCTACTTCTTCCTTTGCAATTAGTTAAAATTTGAGAGTGCTGGAATTCTTTTATAGTCACTTGAGGGGGGAAAAGCCTGTCACATGGCTGTAACTTGGACAAAAGTATTTGATTACTGTAAAGTCAGACTGGCAAAGCCTCACAGTTACATTTGTTAGGAAGGTGCATGTTTTAGTCCCAGCTGAGCTTGGGAACAATGGGACAGATCAACTATTACCTGACCACCTTTTTTCTGGGTCTAAAAGTCCAAGACAATCAACATGAACAACTCATGTTTGAAGTTCTACGACCCTAGAATTTAGAATCACATTTCATACTAGTTCCAAAGTTAATATGGTTTTAATTATTCAGGGAAAAGTTTATCTCTGTGAAGGAAGACTTCATGCTGTTGGCAGTTGGAATCATTGCAGCAAGTGCTTTCATCCAAAACCATGATTGCTGGAGCCAGGTATGCACCACTGAGCAGGGCCAGCATGACCAGAATGTGTTTAATAGAAAGCATTCCCTGTCAGTTAAAGGAACACAGAGGACAGCCTGCAGAAGAGAAGTGCCAGGACCCAGGAACCGGATGAACAGTCAAGAAGGGAGGACTGGAAAACTAGAGTAGGATGGGAGTGTCTCCATTTCCTTTCATGAAATGAAATAGAGGCCCAAGTTCAGTGTTCATCTCCCTTTAGAAGTGTGACCCACTATCTTTAACAGAGCGAAACACCTAACTAGGAAGAGTCCATGTCAACACTATCAGGGCAGTGACACTTGGTCATCAACAAACATAACAATCTGGGTTTAATTTTCCCTTTGTGTTGAGAAAAGTGAAAGGCTTGTTAGGCTTGGGAGAATGTTGTGTGCCTGGGTGTTTGTTCACTAAAATGGGGAGATTGTTTAGTAACAGGAATCTGTCTTCTTTCTGAAGGTTGTTGGGCATCTGCAGAGCATCACCGGCATTGCCTCGGAGAGCATTGCTGAGTTCTCTTATGCAATCCTGACTCACAGCGTGGGAACAAACACTCCTGGGCAACAGCAGCCTACTCCCCACAAGGCAGCCAGAGCTCTGAGGACTGCTGCTTCCTCCAACACATGAGTCTGGCTAAACCCCAGACACACAGCCTTCTGACACTGTATTCTCCTTCTCTTTGTTTACTTTCATATTCAGGGTGCAAAAGTTCCAAGTTTCCTTTGAACAGTATTTTGTATTCCAATTTGAGGCACTTTTTTTCTACATCAGAGATAGTTATGGAGGATAAACACGTCCTCTTGTGTTATGGCAAGCTAAAAACATCAAAGAATTGGAGAGAGTTAGATTTTCATTGTTCATTTTTGTTTGACCTTTAATTTTTCCTAATTTAATCTGATTAAAAGGGAACATCAGATATAGAGATAAGTATTACCCAGGGTTTTAAAACAGACTTTTGAATGACCTTGACTGAGTATCTTGGGAGTAGCCTTTCTTCCCTTGCTCCCCTGCAGCTGTTTCTTTGTTTTGTTTTGTTTTTTGCTTTTTTGAGACAGGATCTCTCACTATTTGTCCCTGTCTGACTTGCAACTCACTATACACACCAGGTTGAGTTGGATTCAGAGATCCACTTGCCTCTGCCTTCTGGGATTAAGTATCATCATGCCTGGCTTACTGTTATACTTTATTTTTTAAACTAAAACATGTTTCAACAGAATTTCTACAAAACTGACTGGAACTCAATTCTTCCAGAATGCAAAATACTCAATTCTAAAGAAAAACTTAGCATCCACCCCTTGGTAATTAACAGACCATAGCAAATCCTTTATTACAAATAATTAAATCTCTCCATGTCTCAAACAGTCTCAAACACCGTTTTTGTAATTCTAACAGATAACAGAGTAGGCATTCAGTGCTGGAACTGTGTGAGAAAAGAGTTAGACATCCAGCTTCTGACATGGCGTCCTTTCCCACGTCACCCCACTGTGCACACTAACATCATCTCAGAACTCTTCTGTTTCAGATTTTAAGTGCAGGAAGTTGAGAGAGATAAAATCCAGTGAAAACACATCAATGTCAATTCAACTAACTTAAAAAAAAAAAACAAAGCAAATTTAAATTAGTTGTTTTCAGGGGGAAAAGGGAAAGGAAAGCATGGGGCTGAGTCAGAACTATGGCAAGGGCTGTTTGCTATACACGGTGTTTTGTAGCTCTGGAAACTATCTGTCATAAGATATTTTAAAATAAAGTGGCTTTTGTCTCTTTTGGTATTGTAAACATGTGGTTTAATATTACCCAGATTTAATTTAAAGCATCTTTCCAAACCAAACAAACGTAAAATGTTAAAGGCGACATCCCTCGAGGAACAAGTCACTTGTTATAGAACTGTGAGGACACCCAAGCAAGGCCCCACTTAAGATTTGTCAGCATGAACTTGAGCGCTTTCGTCCATTGCTCCTCAGAGTTAAACTGGGTTTTGATGGAATAGGAGCCACCACTGCCTCCAGTGTCTTCAATCTTGCCTTTCTCCACATCCATCCTGCAGATGGACACAGCAGAGCTCATTAGTAACAGATCCAAGTTAAGTCAGTTCAGGCAAATGGGCAGGGACTTGATCATGAGACCATTCACGTCATTTTATCTAACAGAGAACGCTTGGCGAAGAACCACTGCTAGTGTGGATTTTGGATTTGCTTGAAACCCTAAAATCAAAGGCTGACACAAGAGCCTCATTGTCATTGCAGAGTACAAGGGCAGGACACACACCCAAACAGATGAGAAGTCTGGAGCAGGGGAGGAGTGAAGGCTACAGTACTCTTCACTGTCTGCCTAGGCATCCCTCAACTCAGGAAGCAGTAAGGAAGGCAAAGAAATAAAAATATTAGGGTTTGAGAAACCTCAATTTTACTTCTCTCTTCACTAGGAAGCACAGACTGACCTTTAAAATCATACATCCTCCCTGCCTCAGCCTCCTGAGTGCTAGAATTATAGGTGTACCCCATGTCACTTGTCTCTCAAACTCAGTGTCTTGAACTGGTCTCTATGGTGGGCTGCTAGACTAAAAGAAACATTCTTGTATATTTCCAAAGACTGCAGGAAAAGCCCTTCTATAATGAGGCTGAAAACTTGAGCTCTGTGCCAGGAAAATCCCCACTATCACCCAAGACAATAAATATTGTTTTACTCCAGGGACCAGTGGTCACACTTCGGCTTGCAATATCAATCAGTCCTTGCCTACCAGTGTTGTGTGATTGTGTACTGTTTCCTTTCTTGCCATTTCTAAGATCTGCTTCCATTCACTGGCCCTTTAATTCAGTTTTGTCCCTGCTACTACAAGTTCACTGAGCCCTCAGAAGATACAGGGAGAACTCTCACCTGTATGGAAGACAAAATCGAGTCTCGCCTTTCTCCACCTCTTCTTTGAACTGCTGCACACAGTCCAGAAAAGCTACCATTGCATGGTCGAACTTGTTGTCCCAGAAAAACCGCAATCCCCCAGAACAGTATAATGGCAACTCCTGCCCAAAAAGAGAGAACTGGCTATGGGCATGTTCCCAGGCATTGCCTGCCCTCCAATCACCCCAGCTTTGTCTGCGCTCACCAGAACATGCCCTCTAGCTCACCATGTCTTCTGTAACCCTCAGCAAGCACTAACTCACAGCAGCTTCCCTGCCAATGGAAATCTACTCAACTCAGTATGTTTCCACACTGAACTGCTTGCTCTCCTCTTAATCTGCCCAGACCCCTTCCCAACAGGTTATACAAACCGGAATTTTCTCTACAAACCCCAGAGAGCTAAGTCTGAACAAGATGTTGGCTCCTTACCAGATAGTCTGAGAAAGAAACTGAAAACTGTCAGCTGGCATAGAAACGAAACCTTATTTATTTATTTATTTAAGTGCAAGGTCTGGTGTACTTTAGGCAAATGCTCTATCTCCAAGCTACATCCCTAGCCCCCAAATGAACCCATTTTGTTAGGACAAACAAGAAATCTGTAACTCCCAGAGTACCTTAGATTTGTCTGTCAGAGACTCCAGATATGAATGATTTCCATAGGGAACAAGTCGGTACCTAAAGTGGAGATGCAGAGATATGGCTACAGGACTCCTCCTACAGTGATGATTGCAAAGTTGCAACCCAGTAATCTTCAATCTGCATCTTACCCAAGGACTTATTATTCCCACCTACCTCCAACTCCCTATAGTTGGGAGTCCATGTCTAAAGACTTTACTAAAAAGGTTTCATCTAATGAGCTGTTTGTCAACTAATGTTGACAAACTAATGTTTTAGCTTTGTTTTGTTCTTAAAATGACAGGGTCTCCCTATGTTGGCCAGGTTGACCTTGAACTTTTGATCCTCCTGCCTCAACTTCCCCCAGTACTAGGATTACAGGTGTTCAGCACTGTGCCTGCTGTTTTGGTTTAGAAGGTGTGTATAACTTGAGGCCTATGGGCTGCCCTTGTTCCAGGATAGCTATGAATGAAGCTCAACACATTTGTAGACCACAATATCACATCGTAGTATCAAACTCTGGACACCCTGGTGGGTTTTTAAAAGCAACACTGAAACTTTGGTAGGGAAAAATGAGGTTCTGGAGACTTTTGGGACTGCTGCTGGAGTCATGCAGTTTGATGACTGTTCCATGACATCACAGGCAAGAGCCCTGAGATGAAGGGAAAGCAGTTCACCCACAGGAAATTCAAGGGTTCTTGCCATTGTGGGACAGCACCATGCGGTACAGACAGAGCACATCAAAGACACCCCTCACCCAAGGTGCTATCAAAGAGCTGCATTTTTCTCACCTCTGAAATTTCAGACCCATCTTATTGGCTAGGGCATGGAGCAGCAATACTGTCTGGCCCCAAGCAGCATTGATTTCGTTCCATTCCACAGGAACACTGGGCAAGCGACCTAATCTGAAGTTATTGATTGTGCCAAATTGTCCACTGTGCCTACAGAGAAGGGCAGAAAGGGGCAGGGGAGAAATAGAGAACATAAAACTTTTGAGATTTCCCGTTGTCACCCAAAACCTAGCATAAATCCCTTTCCTTACCTTCAGATGCACATATCTAACTCCCCTGGCTGCCCCAAACCTAAGGCATCACCTCTCCCACTGCTGTTTCCATGTCCAAGCAGAACTGAGAGTCACTGAATATTCTCATGCCCCTCCTCCCAAACAAAACAAACAAACAAAACCCAAAAACCAAAGCCAAACAAACCCATCAGGCTCCACTGAGTCTGCCTCTCACCTCTCTCTTTAGATCTACTTACTTTTACTTTATGTGCATGAATGTTTTGCTTGCGTGTATGAATTTGCACCAATGCATGCCTTTTGGCTTCCCTGAAATTGGGGTTACAGATGGTTGTTAACCATCAGGTGGGTGCTAGAAACTGAACAAGTTCTCTGCAAGAGCACACAACAAGTGCTCTTAACCGCAGCTGAGCCATCTCTCTAGCCCCTCCTACTTGTCTTAAATGACTATTTTCCTCCATCTCAAGGCTGCTCCTCTTTTCCAGTTTAGAGTCCCAGCAACAACAGACGCAAATGCACTTATGTCACTTCCCTCTGCCTTTGGGATGATTCCAAATGACTTAACAGTGGTAATTCTCCAGTTTCCTATCTGGGCACTTGCCCCCTTACACTCAGCCTTCGGTCATATTGAGACGCTTTTGGTTCTTTCAATTTGCCACTCCCTTGCTCCTGTCCTGTTCTCTTTGCCAGAACAAATCCTCCTCTGTAGACATCCATTTTGCCCCTCAGCCATATCAGCCTTCTCCAGGTGAAATATTCCATGCAGCTTCCCCAAACTGGGAAGGTACTCTTTCATGTTCTCACAGCACCCGGGGCCCATTGTCATACTGTCCTATTATTTATGCATTCCTTCTAGGTAATAAGTAACTGGTATACTGTATATTGTTTGCTGTGACACTCCTGGTGCTTAGCACAGTGCTCTCCACACAGTTACTAATGTACTAATAAATACACAAACGAGCCTGATTAATGAATCAGCACCAGGGCTGGGGATGGCTCAGCTGTTAGGGCCACTGGCTGCTCTTCCACAGGACCCAGATTTGATTTCCTACACCTACACTGCGGCTCACAAATTTCTGCTACTCCAGACAACCTCATCTGGCCTCTGTGGGCACTAGGCACACATGTGGTGCAATGACATACATGTAGGCAAGCACCTAGTTACATGAACATAATAAAAAATATTATAAAAGCAGCACTAGGCAGCAGGATGTTGTGGTCAGACATCATCAAACTCCTGTTGGTTTTTGTTTTGGTTTTTTCTAAGATGGAGTTTCTCTGGTAGCCCTAGCTATCCTGAAACTCACTCTGTAGACCAGGCTTGCCTCAAATTCACAGAGACCCGCCTGCCTCTGCTTCCCAAGTGCTGGGGTTAAAGTTGTGAACTACCACTGCCCAGCTAACCACTCTAGAACCTTACTTGTGCGCACTCAAGTGTGCTCACATATACACCTCACATTATACCTGTCCCATTACAAGGAATGACATAACCCTGGCTTAGGTGAAGATGATCTACAGTTCCTCTTCTATGGGGAGTACTTCCCTCGTGTGCCTCCCCAGCACTCATTACCAGATGTGGAAGGTTGCATTAAAGACGTTGGTTTTCTTCAGTTTGTCCAGCTGCATCTGGGCATACCGCATCTGGTTTTCTACGCTCTTCAGCTCATCGTCCAGCTCCAGCTGCTGTCTTTTAAATTCACTGTATTCCCGCTGGTACCTGTGAGCAGCCAAGGGGACCATAAGAGGCTGACCACAGAGGCTACAGTTTCTTTCTCATCATTTTCCTGAAGGGCTTACGCTAGTATAGTTGGAGCTAATTCCATTGCTAATCACATGGCATTGAGTCCTCTCAGAGGAATGTTTTGCCTACAAGGTATAAAAATGTCTCCAATTGCCGGGCAGCAGTAGCACATGCCTTTAACCCCAGCACTCAGGAGGCAGAGGCAGGGTGATCCCTGTGAGTTTGAGGCCAGTATGGTCTACAGAGCAAGTTTCAGGACAGCCAGGACTATTTCAAAGACAAACTGTCTCTTGAAAAAACAAAAGGAAAGTCTCAAATTCCAAATGACCATATTTAAAAATATAGAACTCTTATGAACTATGACAAAAAATTCCTGTTTTTGATTTTTTTCAGAAGTGAAATAATTAAGAGTGGGTCTCTTAGCCAGGTGTGGTGGCGAACACCTTTAATCCCAGCACTCAGGAGGCAGAGGCAGGCAGATCTGTGAGTTTGAGGCCAGCCTGGTCTACAGAGTGAGTTCCAGGATGGCCAAAGCTACTCAGAGAAACCCTGTCTTGAAAAAAACAAAAAGAGTAGGTCTCTCATTACATTTATTTGTGTGTGGGCAGGAGTTGATTCTCTCCCTCCACCATGTGGGTCTCAGGGATTGAACTTGGGTCATCAGGCTTGACCAAAGGCGCTTTAACCCACTGAACCACTTAACTGACCCAAAGTGATGTTTTCAGAGCCCTGGTGCCATCTCTCTACTTAACTAGCAACATTCTTTCTTCACTTATCATGTCAAGTCTTCGTCCATGGCCCTCCCGACACTCCTGGAAACAAGCCCAGAAACAACATGCAGGGTTTGGAGCAGACACCATGCTGACTGACGCTGACCTAATCAGGCATGTTCAGCTGGAAAGCACTCCCTCTCCTGGTGCTAAGGCAGGAAGGCAGAAGAGCAGGGCAAGCACTCACTGAGCTTCCTCCTGATCCAGTCTCTCCGCCTCAGCCTGGACCTTCTCCAGGTTTTCTGCCACTACCTTGCGGTTTTTTTCCACATCTTCTAGCTCCTGGATCAGCCTCTCCTCCTCTAAGGCCAGCTCTTTCAGCTCCCTCTGTAGCTGTTCACTGTCATCCTCATTCATTTGCTCTAGGATTTCCAAACAGCGTCTGCCAAGGACACATACACACACAGTCTGTTGACTAGAGAGCACCTGTTGTCCCACAAGCCTGAGGGGAGCAGTGCTCCTGAGTCCTAAGGGACAAGCAGTCTTCCAGGCCCAGACCCTGGCCCGGGGGGAACTTACTTGTAGTTCTGACATTCGTTTTCAGTGACATTGAGCTGAGTGTCCAGCTGGTCTAACAGAGTATCTGTGCATTCCTCACACAGTGGGTGATCTACATCAGTCTGACCCGACATGATGTCAAAAAGGTCTCCAGTGACCTGGAAGCACAGGACAGTCAGGATAGGGTCTCTCTGGGCTATCTACCCTGTAACAACTACTCAAAATTCTTGACAGTGAAATCAGGCAGACTTGCCTTGAGTCTTCGGCTGAGATTCTCCATGGTGCCACCATCAGATGCCTCCCCGATCAGAGTGAAGCTATTAGCACTCTCTGTAGACATCATCCTGCAGACAGCCCCCCGCCCATGGGCCACATGAGGGAGCAGAGAGGCCTCCTCCACCTACTGCACTGCCAGAGAACTGGCTGAGAGGCCTCAAGGTTCATCCCCACTCCTAGCCTCCTGGACCTCCCAGGGTACCTATCTCCCAAGGGAAGGCCATGCTGGTCTTCCACAGGACAGGTGGTTAGCCTGGAGGGACTGAGGAGGGAGGGGACATCAAAAATTGATATGTATGTTTACAGCAAAAAGGAAGGAGAATCAAGAAAGACCATGTTTTTAATATTACACTTCTTGACAGCAACTTTTTACCTGCTACAGTGATGAGAATTAAGAACCTAAACATTTAACAAGTACGACTAAAAAACTTCTCAAGAACCCATCTCAACTACTCCCTCAACACCCCTCACTTCTTAACACCAGAGGTACTAACCTTTCTCACTATGGAATGGCTATGGGGTGGGGGAGGGGGGACAAGGGTGATGGTCATGCATAAGGGAACATATCTCTCCTACAAGGGCCAAAAGGGCTAGATGATAATTCATCTACATCACCTGCTCCCAAGTCTTAATTCCTAGGTTTAATTAAATTTCCCTTGGCCGTTGGCAAGAAACAGGGGACTGAGGAATACTAAGCACCTGGCTGGGGGGATGAATCTTCGAGAGACACCATCCTGGCGAGTTTCAATAAACGGCTCCTGAGAAAGACATGAGAGAGCATTAGAATTCTGGCAACTTAGAGTGGAATCTATTTCCCCCAGGGCCTGAGAACTACTTGACCTTAGCCTAGATTGATAACCACAAAACTTGATAAACCAGAGAAACTTAAGAAGTGGGTAGTGCCTGGGCTGGGAGATGGCTAAGTAAATACCATTCTTTCTATTCAAGGAGGAGGGCCCAGGTTCAGATCCTCACAGCTGAACAAACAAATAAATGGGGCATGATGGCACATGCCTTTGATTCCAACACTCTGAGAGGCAGAGACAGGCAGGTCTCTGTGAGTTTAAGCCCAACCTTGTCTATACAGCACAAGAGCCAGGGCGATATAGAGACCCAGTCTCTGAAACAAACAAGACCAAACCAAAATGACAAAAAAAAAAAAAAAAAAAAAAAAAAAAAAAAAAAAAAGCCCCACAAACAAACAAAACAAAAACCAAAAAGAAAAACAAACCAAGGGTAAGCAGGTGGTGTACACCGTAATTGCAAAACTGGGAGATCTTCCTACCCTCCCAGGTTTAAGTGGCCAGCCAGCCTAATCTGCAAGCTCCAGGATAGGGTCTAGGCTAAAGACAGTTTTAAATGAGGTGGAGACCCAGACAGGTTTTTTTTTTTTTTTTTTTGGTTTTTTGGGACAGGGTTTCTCTGTGTAGCTTTGGAGCCTATCCTAGCACTCGCTCTGGAGACCAGGCTGGCCTCGAACTCACAGAGATCCGCCTGCCTCTGCCTCCCGAGTGCTGGGATTAAAGGCGTGCGCCACTAACACCCGGCGGGGTTTTATTATTTGTTTGTCTTTCTTTTTCTTCTTTTTTTTCTTGGGGGGGGGAGACTTGGTTTCTTGAGGCAGGGTTTCTCTGTAGCTTTGGAGCCTATCCTGGAACTCACTCTGTAAACCAGGCTGGCCTCAAACTCACAGAGACCCACCTGTCTCTGCCTCCTAAGTGCTGAGATTAAAGGCACCACCGAGCTCAAACACAGTCTCTGTAAATGTGAACTAAGAAAGGTCCACAGCAGACAACTTCAAGTATAATCTGATGATGGCATTCTTTGGTGGGAAACAGCATTTCCTAAGGATACTATACTTTATTTGTGGTGAAATCTGAATTTTCTTAACACTTACCAGTTAGAGAAGCAAACATCCTAAAGCATAGTACAAGGAAAAAGGCAGAAGAGACTGCAATGAAGCACACCACTTCTTATGTTTTTTTTTCCTTCCTTTCTTGTATGTATTTTTTCTTTTTAGAAAGAAAAAAAATTATTTGGTGCACTTTAAAGAAAGCAGTGGGCTTGCCAGGAACAGAACTGCATTCCTATTGTCAACATTTCTATAACTTTTTTTCTGTGTTCAACACTTTATGATATCTCTGGCTTCAGCTCCTGCCTCTTTCTTTTGTTTCTTTGCAGGTTGCCCCTGCTCCTGCATCCTACACTGCCTGCAGAGCCTGTGGCCAGAATTAACAACTCCCAATCCACTTCAGGTTTGCTTTCCCAATGACAGATGGCCAGGTGGATAAATACTCCCTTGTTATTCTGGAAGATAAATCTCAGGGGTGATGCCAACACCCTCTACCAGGTGCTGCTCCCCAGAATGGCACTCTAGGTGCCCACTGGTGTCCAACCACGTCTCCTTCCTAGGCTTCTTTCCCTTCCATCTCCCTTCTGCTTCCTACTAGAGTCCCCGGGATCCGCTCCCAAATAAATACCTTCTACTTAAACAATTCTACTCCCTGCAAAAGAAAGGCCACTTAGAACACCCATCTTTAATGATAAAACTGCCTCTATCATTACTATTATTGCTATCATTGTTTTATTATCATCACTGTGCAGTGCTGGAGACGGAACCCAGGGCCTTGCCCCTGCAAAGCAAGGCCTCAGCTCTATCACTGAACTACACTCCAGCTTGATCACTGACAGCATTAAAATTTTAAAATGACATATATCCTAAAACTATTGATCTGTTACATCTATGATACATATACAACCCACTGTCTAAACAAGATACTCCTGTGAATGGAGAGGAATGGAGACAATAACTATAGAGAATAAAAGACAGGAACCAAGAATGCCCTGGAGCATCCTGAATCCACAGGCCATCCCATTTCTGACCATAGGTATTTACTTTCCAAAATTACATTCACTTATCTATGTGTAGATTTACGCACACGACACAGTGCAAAAGACAACTTGTAGGAGTCATCTGTCTTTCCACTGTGTGGCTTCCAGGGTTTGAAGTTAGATGGTTAGGCTCTGAGTCTAGGTTGCCTGGAAATTTACTACAGTCTTTCTGCTTTAGCATTCCAAGTACCTGGAATTGCAGGCATAAGCCACTATGCTGGTCTATACTTATATTTCTTAGCCCATTTTAAACATATTTATTTATTTACTGGTGTATGTGTGTGTGTGCATGCCCAAACTCAGGTGGTCAGGATGAGTGGTGACAAGCACCTCTACCCACTGAACCATCTTGCTGGCCTTATAAACCGCCCCCCTTTTTTTTATTCCCAAGACAGGGTTTCTTCATATAGCCCTGGCTGTCCTAGAACTTGCTCTGGAGACCAGGCTGGACTCAAAGAGATCCGCCTGCCTCTGCCTCCAGAGAGCTGAGATTAAAGGCATGCACCACCACTGCCCGGCTATAATTCTATTTTTTAATTCAGTAACCCTGTCCCTTGGGGTACACTTTGGTACCTCCAATGATCTACAATGGGACTGACCATGAGCAACTTTCTTTTTTCTTCTTCTGCAGTGCTGGGAATTGAATCTAGGAACTTGCACCTGCTGGGCAAGCACATCCCACAGCTATAACCTCAGTCCTCAACTTTCTTTCTTTTTCTTGTTTGTTTTTAGAGGTAGGGTCTTGGGATCAAACCTGCTATAAACACAAAAAAGAACTTGAAATGCTGATCCTTCTGCCTCCAGGCCCACTTTAATGTGATACTGGGGACCGAAAAACAGGGCTTAATGTGTGGCAGGCCAGCTCTGTACTAACTGAACGACTTTCCCAGCCCCTAGTTTTGTTTTCTTTTTGATATACATATCTCAGGCTGGTTTGAAAATCACCTTAGAGCCCAGGCTGGCCTCAAATCTGTGACCCTCAGGGCCTCAGCCTCCCAAGTGCTAGGATTACAGGTGGGCAACACTGTCTGGCTGGAATATCTCTTATTAACCACTCTTTATTATTAACCCCCAAAGTCTGTGGGCCCCAAATATTCTGCAGAAGTCCCAGTCTATACTCTGGTGTTTCCATGTCAGCCTCCCATATAGCATATTGTGAGGAGGATGGGGAGAGGGTGCTTCTTTTACCTCTCCCGAGTGAGCCTCTTCCTCCTGGGTCTCTCCTGGTTTCGCCTGGGCTGTGGTAAGTAATGGAGCTAAGGGCAAGGAAAATCCTGAGTCAGAACAGTCTTATCAATGCAGGAGAGCTTCCCACAGCCTGGGAAAAGAACCCAAAATAGCCTCATGACCAGCCCCAACCCTACCACAGTCTCACTTTCTAGACAGGGTCTTGCTGTGTAACTCAGGAGGCAGAGGCAAGACAGTATGAGTTTGAAGCCAGCCAATGGCTACACAGTGAGACTGTCTAAAAATAACAAATAAAAATAATGGCCTCTTCAGCCATCAGGTATTCATGTGATGGAGAGATATACATGTAAGCAAAACTCCCATACACGTAAATAATAGTAACAATGAAGAAAAATAAACAAACATATAGAGATACTAATACCAGGTCCCGAGCTTGTTTAAACTCTCTATTCACCTCTCTCACCCCTCCCCACCCCCGCCGAGACAGCCCTAGCTGTCCTGGTACTATCTCCTGGCCTCGAACTAACAGAGATTCATCTGGCTCTGCCTCCCCAGTGTTGGGATTAGAGTGCCACCACAGCCAGGCCCGCTCTCACTTCCTAGGGCTTTTTAAGACTCGCCTACACTTAGGTGGGCCTCAGGAAAGTTCAAGCCACATGACCTCTCTAAACCTGAGTTCTTCACTTGTAAAAAGATGCAACCATGGCACTTCTCTGTTCTTTTTATGTTTGGAAACAGGGCCTCATTTTGTAGCCCAAGCTGTCCTGGAACTTGAGGCAGCACCCGCTTCAGCCCCTTGATCGTGGCAATGGTGGATGTGAGCCGCCACGCCTGGTTTCTACGGGGATTGTTACAGGGACTAACTGAAACAATAAGTGGAATGAATGTACCTGGCACCCTGTAAGTCCTCCAAGAAATTCTGTTTGTTATATGTGGATATTCCTCCACTCTGGAGACAATGTCAGAACTTTAGATCCCTGATGAGGACACCAGAAACCAGAGACTGCCGCCGCAAGACCAACGTCTCTGAAGTTCCTGCTCTCTTGCCCACCCTCTTCCCGCCGGTCCTGCTGACCTGTAAGTTCCTGGATGGTGACCCGGTCCAGGATCTTGAAGCTCGTGTCCAGCTTGAGAGGCTGGCTGCAGCGCTGGCACACGAAGCTCACCTGCATGGTGCTGCTGGACGCCTTAGACCCCTCCATGCCTGCGGCAGCGGAGAAAGACGACGTTAACAAGTATCGGCGCCCCTGAACCTCGGGCCCGAGGCCACCCGCTGCCCTGGTGGTGGAGGCGGAGAGGAAAACCCCGGTCCGCGCCTTTCCCTCTCGGGAGGGGGACACCCAGAGGACCTGCTTCCGGGCAGCGGCAGGCTAAGGCGGTTAGGACTCCCGGGCGGGGGAAGGGGCCATTCAAGTGGCTGTCAGGGCTCCTAGGCCTCTTTCTAAGGTCTCCTTTCACTCCCCGGAGCTCTTCACCTCAGGACCCCAGAGCCTGGCGCCCAGGCTCGCTCTACCGCGGAGGCACGGTGGCCTCGATTCCGCCCCGGAGCAACACCTCCAGAGTTCCCATCGCCCGGTCTTCAGCTACTTCCCGGTCGGCTAGCTGAAGACTTCCGCCCGGGACCAGACGTGACGTTTTGACGGCTGCTGACGCAAGGACCAGATTCCTGCTTACCCGGCTCGGCGCGCCCTCCAGCGGCTGAGCCGGGAAGCGCAGCATGCGCCGGCTGGGGCGCTGAAGCCCATGGTCTCTTCTGTTTTAGAGGGGAGGGATGGGGATTTACATCTGTTACTTCCAAGTGGAGCCACTTCTATTATTCCTTCGGTGTCAGTCTTTAAAGTGTCTCTTTTGTTTGTTTGTTTTCCGAGATAGGGTTTCTCTGTGTAACAACTCTGGCTGCCCTGGAACTAACTCTGTAGACCAGGCTGGCCTCGAATTTACAGACACCCACCTGCTTCTGCCTCCCCAGTGCTGGGATTGAAGGCATGTACCACCACCGCCCGGCTTGCAAGTGGGTTTTTCTTTTTAATAATTATTAATTAGGAAATGTTCAGCACTTTCAGATTTGGGGACGTCTTATATAACTTTAAAGCTAAATTATTTGGGGGCAGGAACTGAGATGTGGCCCATTGGTAGACCCCATAAGACCCTCCTATCCTCTACAGAGACACATGTACTCACACTCATTTTTGAATTGGTGCAGGAATAGATGAGTCAATGAACGAGAACAGAGTTTAAAAATACACAGGAAGCCGGGAGGTGGTGGTGCATGCCTTTAATTGCAGCACTCGGAGGCAGAGGCAGTGCACCGCCACCACCTAGCCTCAACTGGTGTTTCTTGAAGACCTAGTATGTGCCCATCACTATTTTAGATCTGGGAGGACCCAGTAGTAAACTGCTCTAATAATTTACATTTTAGAGGGGGAGACTGGACAATACACGTATAAGCAAGATCACTTCAGACAATGGTAGGTATAACAGGTTGAATGTTCTCTGCCTAGAAGACACTGAATGTGGTTTGGAAATCATATCTGTGCACTGGATTGAGTTTTAGTGAGTGCATCAGGTTGAGCCCTGTAGTGGTTGAACAAGAATGGCCCCCAGAGGCTCATATATTTGAATGCTTAGTCATTAGGGAGTGGCACTACTTGAGAAGGATTAGGAGGTGTGGCTTTGATGGAGTAGGTGTGCCACTAGGGCTAGGCTTTGATGTTTCAAAAGCCCAAGTCAGTCCCAGTATCTCCCTCTTCCTGCTGCCTTGGGATCCAGATGTGGAACTCTCAGCTACTTCTCCAGCGCCGTGTCTGCCTGCATGCTGCCATACTCTCCACCATGAGGACAGTGGACTAAACCTCTGAAACGGTGAGCCAGTCCCCCTGAAATGATTTATTTTATGTGAATTGCTGTGGTCATGGTGTCTCTTCACAGCAACCGGACACTGACTAACACAATCCCTAATCCAATATGGAAGTTCTCCGAAGCTAGATGTTTCCCTTCAGCCTTCAGAGGGAGCACTGATCCTGCTGGAACCCTTGTTTTGGACTTATGGCCACCACAAGTATGAGACAGTAAGTTTCTGTCTTTCTAGGCTATCTGGCTGGTGGTACTTGGTGCAGCAGTCCTAGCAAATGGATAGACCAAGTATTGGGTATATAAAATAAGACGTGATGGGAATAAGTGGAGGGAGGGGCAAGTGGAACAGTGTCCACAGAGACAGTCAGGGGGGCTCTGTTGCCTGGGAGACCATCTAACTAGCGTGAAGGGAAGAGATAGGACATTTTGGCACACGTTTAGAATCCCTGAACCTGAGGGGCAAAAGCAGAAGGAGTGCTCTAAGTCTCAGGCCAGCCTGGGCTACATAGCAAGCTCTAGGTTACTCCAGACTACTCAACAAGATCTGTCTCAGAAACAAATGAACAAACAAACAAAAAACCAAAATACTATCTACTTAAAGATGGACTACAAGGAGGGAGAGACTTGGGATGCAGAGGCAGGAGCCTCATGAATTCCAGATAGCCTGCGCTATATCAAGACCCTATCCTGTGCTCTCCAAATGTGTTTATCCATCCTCCATTGAAGGGCATTTGGTAGCTTCTCCTTAGCTTAAGGATTCAGGCATTATGCTGGCCTGCCCCTGTCACCTGGCCGAATGCACTCAGGCAGTACCCTGGACAGCCCAGGGTTCCGTGGCTGCCACGTCACTACATAGTCTGCATGCAGGTGCAAAGGACCCTTTAAAAGAAACACCCTCACCCACTTCTGCTCTTTCCTGCTGTTCCTCTCTCTGTCTCTGTGTCTCTTTACCTCGTTTCCCTTTCCTTCCCCCTCCCTTCCCTTTCTAATAAAACTTCTCACTAAGCTGTCTGCCTGGCATGTTTGTCCCTCGTCCACCATGGAATGCTCCAAGCCCCATGCACTTTATTGTAACAGTTAGGGCTATTGTAAATAGCTTTGCTATGAACATTCTTGTTTGTGTCTTTGGGTGAGTATATTTTGGGAGTATGTTCCTAGAACAGAGATTTCTGGGCCATAGATATGTATATTTAGCTTTAATAGATACAGTCGTTTCCAAGGATAGTCTGGGACTTGCTATGTAGTTCAGGATAACCTTGGACTTACCATCCCCTATCTCAGTCTCTCCCAAGTTTATTACATAAATTACAGCTGTACTTAGTATATTAAAAGATGTTTACAGGATCTCTGTGAGTTCGAGACCAGGCTGGTCTACAAAGAGCTAGATCCAGGACAGGCTCCATTTGTAGACCAGCCTGGTCTCGAACTCACAGAGATCTGCCTGCCTCTGCCTCCCAAATGTTGGGACTAAAGGCCTGCGCCACCAACGCCTGGCATGTGTGTGTTATTTTAGTTAAGGTTACTATTGCAGTGATGAAGCACCATGACTTGAAGAGGAAATGGTTTATTTCACTCACAGTTCCATATAAGATCATCAAAAACAGTGGGATCAGGAACACAAACAAGTCAGGAACCTGGGGGCAGGAGTGCTGCTTACTGGCTTTCTCAACCTGCTCTCATAGAACCCAGGGCTACCACCCCAAGAGTAGCCCCAACCACAATGGGCTGAGTCCTCCCATGTTGCAGGATATTTGATCACACTGTGAACCCCAAAATTGCATTATTTACTGGAAAAACCTGTTTCTAGTTGTGGTGTGGTGGGGCTCAGCCCTAGCATACTTTTTTTTTTTTTTTTTTTTTTTTTAGTTCTTTGAGACAGGGTTCCTCTGTGGCTTTGGAGCATGTCCTGGAACTTGCTGTATAGACCAGGCACCAGGCTGACCTTGAACTCATAGAGATCCACCTGCCTCTACCTCCCACTTGTTGGGTCTAAAGGCATGCTCCACCACCATCCAGCTTGAGATGATAGTTCATCAAACAGCTTGGTCATTCAGTCCAAACTAATTTCTAAAGACTAACAAATGTCTTTCATTTTTTGATCAGGCATGAAAAAAAATGAAAGTAAAAAATTATAATATTTTTTCAAAGATAATTTACCAAAGCCACACTTACCTTACTGGCATGAAATGAAAAATGTGTTCTCTTAAACCACATGTTTTAATTCCATGTTAGAGTGTAGATTGCCATGTGGTCCACACCATTTTGGACATCAGCTTTTGGGTTTTCTTCTTAAATAAAAAGGATATTTTTATTGTTTGGCATTAAAAACACAGATAAGAGATTTAAAATGTTTTAAGTGAACTCAAAAGTTTACTACAGTTCAAACTTGTTTTCTAAATCTCTAAAAGTTGAGGTGATTTGGAGACAAGATAAAATATTTGAGCTGGGGGTTGGGGTTGGGGGTGTAGGAACGGCCAATACTGAGGAAGGAACCACAGAATCAGCACAGCACTATTAGCTACAAGATAAACAACTAGGAAAGCCAAGAGAAAATCTCTATCTGCTCCAATTCACAGTGCGGGTGCAATGTATAGCTATATGGTCATCAAAATGGAAAATTCTTACTGGCAGATAACTGGCAAAGATATCTGATCATGAATGGAAATGGCAAAACCTAGCAAAATTTAGCAAAGACATCAAATTTTATGTATTTCATACAAAATGTCTGAAAATAATGAAGTAGTCAACAAATTGGCATCATGTTTAATAAAGACTAGAATATTCAAATTTTTTCCAGGGAATAAATCAATAACAAATCAGCAAGAATGATAGATTACACATTTAAAAAAATGGAAAGTTTACCCCTAAAACTAAAAATAAGGGGAAATGGGAAACCCTATGAGAATAACTATTATAAGGAATCCATAGCCAGGCGGTGGTTCACACCTTGACCCCAGCACTGGGAAGGCATACACCTTTAATCCCAACAGTTGGAAAGGAGAGGCAGGCAAATAAGAATTACAGTGATTTAAATTTAAAAGCCACTTCCAAAAGACAGACTGAAATTCAAAGTGAATGCCCTTTGTGATCTAAAAATAAATACACTTAAACCTTGAATTTATATATAAAGAGAAAGGGGAGTATAGGTATACTTATCTACACATAACTAAGGTATATTTAGTTTCAAAATTTCAAAAGAATTTTTAAATTGAAAGATAATACTTTTTCTGTTGCCAAAAAAAAAAAAAAAAACATTATGCCCTAGGAAAGATATAACCTACTAGAAAAGGAATCCCCCAGATTTTGGGTTGGAGCAGGCTTTTGCTTTTATCTTTCCAGGAGAATGAAAACATCCAAGTAAGGAATCTAGAGACCCCTGGGCAAGTGAAACTTCTGAAGAAAAATAATGGATCATCAAGAGACAATGTCCCAAGAAAAATAGTCAATTGGACAAGTGGTTTCACCCACCTCCGGCTGACAGGCCTGAAATGCCTGCTCAGAGCCCCAGGCTAGTGCCTTCCAGGTTCTGTGCAAATTGTGGACACCTTTGGCTTGACTGCTGTGTTCTACTGAAGGGACCAGCTCCCCATTTCGGCAGCCATAACAGCCGAACATGTGCTTGTCTGACCTTGTCTTAATCACTAGGAAGTCAGATGCCTGCCTCGTGGCAAGGAACCAATCAGAAGTTAGGTGGTGGTGCTATGCTTTACGACTCTGGGTATGCTTTACGGGCAAGCGCTCAGCAACCACCCTGGGAGGGCCTATGGGCCATAACAACCAGTTAACCAATCAACACAGGGAAAACCCTCCAAGCCTGGAGGCACACCAATCCTGAGCCTGTGCGTACCCCTAGACACTCCCCTTATGCTGCCCTATAAGATCTCTATGCAGCCGGTTCAAGTTGTCTTTCCTAGCCATCCGCCATGGTGGATGGATGGAAGGCCCGAGCTAACATGGGGTTAGCTCATTAAACAACTATAATAAAGCCTTGTGCTGTTTGCATCAAGCTTTCGACTCTGCCCTGTGATTGGGGTGGCTGCAGTCCTGGGCTAAGATCCTGGAGGCCTGAGCTTTCTGGGGGTCTTAAACTACCTAGCCAGGATTGCTACTAAATGACAACCACCACCCAAAGATCAGCTTCGAACTACAAACTGCTCAGGACATGTAAATCTCTGAGTTCATATGAGACTGACATGTACATTTTACAGAACTTTGAACTCACAAATAGTTACTCCTAAAAGTGCCAAATACAACCAGGCTGGACACTGTGGAAAGCGTGGCAGGAATAGCTTCATTATTGTAAATAGGTTTACTGTGTTAGAGTTAAAACCTTTCCTTCTTATTTAGTCTATTTGATCACACTGTGAAGCCAAGATTGTGTTGTTTACTGGAAAAACCTGTTTCTAGCTGTGGTGTGGCTTAGCTCTAGCACACACCTTTAATCCAAGAGTTTTCTTTATGAATATTGTAAACAGAATTAAATAAAGTCAACCATAGATCAAGAAGCCGAGCAAGCAGTTGACAGGAAGTGAATATAAGATTATTAAGAAGATTATTACCCATGGAGAGTAAGAGGGAGTCAGGAGGATGGAGAGAGAGAAGCACAGGAAAAAGGGAAGGACAGTGAGTTTGGGGAGTTTTGTTTGAGATGGAGGAAAAGGAGGATTCTGGGACATTGGTGGAGGAGGAAGATAAGCTGTGTGTTTTCTCTGTCTCTCTGAGCTAACAGGCCTTCGCCCAGCATCTGGCTCCCTAGGCTTTGTTGGTAAAATCAAAAGACTGAGATTTTATTAAAAACAACACTCCCACATCAATTACTTACTAATCAAGAGAATGTCCAGCAGGCATGCCAACAGCCCGATTTTATGAAGGCCTTTTCTCAGTTGACACTCCCTCCTCTCTGATAGCTTTAGGTTGTGTCTAGTTGACATAAAACTATCCAGCACAGATGTGCTGGTACATGCGTATAATCCCAGCACTTGGGAGGCAGAGACCAGAGGATCAGAAGTTCAAGATCATCCTCAGCTACATAGTAAATTTGAGGCCAGTGTGAGTTGCATATGAGGCCCTGCCTCAAAACAATGATAATAAAAACATAATTTTGGATACTCAGTGGAGAATACAATAGTGGGAATGCGACAAGAATGGAAATGTAGAGACCAGATAGGAGCCAATTGTAATGTTCCAGGAAAGAAGGACAGTGGCTTAGGGAGGAAAGACAGAAAAGGCATTAGGCAGGTGTACAAACCCTGATGGAGCCCACTGACAGACTGAATGCAGGAAGATGAGGAACCGAGGCGTCAGGTGGCTACTAGGTTTTTGGTTTGAGCAGTGAGGTATCTGAGATGGACAAGAGGAAAATAACACAATTGGAATTCTGATTTGGTCATGTTAATTCTGAGAGGCCTGAAGCTATGAATGTGGGTAGGACAGACCTTCTAGGGGGAAACTGTAAGCGGTGAAAGGAATGTTATCTGGAGGGCATGATGCCAAGAAGTGAATTGGAGCGGCAAGAGCTAGGGAAGGAGTGGAGAATTCTCCACTGAGGCTGGCGGCCACTCAGAACACGGTTCTTAATGGTTTTGTTGTTGTTTGCTCTTGTTTTTATTTACTTAATATTTATGTATTTTTCTGATACATGGTCTCACTATGTAGCCTTGCCTGTCCTGGAACTTGCTAGGTAGAAAAGAATAGGCTAGCCTCAAACTCACAGATATCTGCCAGCCTCTGCCTCTCTAGTGCTAGGATTAAACATATGCACCCGGACAGACTTTAAAGATCCCCTATGGAAGGACTCACCCTCCCTAGGGAGCAGAAAGGGCATGGGATAAGGGGTTGTTGGGGGGCAGGGGAGGAGGGGAGGGTGAGGGAACTGGGATTGACATGTAAATGAAGCTTGTTTCTAATTTAAATCAAAAAAGGGGAAAAAAGATACGCACCCCTACACTTACTCTACCTTTGTGTAGACTCTCTGTCAAGAGATTTATTTTTTATTTTTAGGTGTATGGGTATTTTACCTGCATGTGTGTATGTATGTCTGTACACCATGAACAGACCTGGTAGCAAGTCGAGGCTAGAAGAGGATGTTGGATCCTGTGGAGGTGGAGTTATGGACAGTTGTAAACCTACATGTGGGTGCTGGGAACTGAACCCATGTATGCACTTTAAAAGAGAATTCAGTGCTCCAAACCACTGAGGGGACTTTCCATTCACCTACTTTGTGTTTTTTTTTTTAATTTTTATTTATTTATTTATTTATTTTTTACTTTGTGGTATTTAAGATAAGGGCTTAGCTGAGGCTAGCCTAAACTCACTACCCTTCTATCCCCGGCTCCTAAAAACACTGTAGCACCTGAACCTCTCCCCCAGGTGTACACAAGCACACACACACACAATAATAATAATAATAAGTAAAATTCTACAAAGAAAATAAGTCAGGCATAATGGCGCACGCTTTTAATCCCAGTGCTCAGGAGGCAGAGGCAGGTGGATCTCTGTGAGTTCAAAGCCAGCCTGGTCTACAGAGCAAGCTCCAGGACAGTAAGAACTGCATAGAAAGACCTTTTTTTTTTTTTCTTCAATAAACCAAAAAAGGATGACACAAAGTTAAATATGGATATGTAGATTTTGAGTGAAAGCTAACATCAGGGATTAGGGAAAGTTATTCAGCTGTCAGCGTTTGCCTGAAGCCCAGAGTTTGGTCCCCGGGACCCACACTATGGAAGGAGAGATCCAGCCGCACAGGTGTCCTCCAGCCTCCATATACATACTGTGGCATGCAGCTGGCCACCAGTAAAGAAACATTTAAAATTATTTAAAAACATACGTTGTCCAGCTGTGGGATGATGAGTCTTTTCCTGGAGGCATTTTCTCATCTAGTGACAGGGCTCTGGGATGTTATCCCTCAGACTCCTGGGAGACTTCCTGCAGAAATGCTAATTTTAAGATATGCTTTCTCCATATTTTAGGGTCCCTTTACATGGTTACAATGGTCAGGGTTGGTTTGTTCATGATGCAAGGTCTTACTTTGTTGCTCAGCCTGCCCTTGGATTCCTGGGTTTAAGGGATTTTCCTGTTTCATCTCCCCAAGTAGCTGCTCATCACTGCTTTCCTGATGAGGGTTCTCAGCTCAGAGATGCAGCCACAGGCCCACCCAACTTGGGAGTTAAGCAGAGCTGTCTGTGTTGGCTCAGCTCTCAGTGGGAAGACTCAGGACAAGGAGTGCTCACATCAGAGAGAGGAAGGCTGGTAGGGATGGCCAATCTTAAGTTAACTGCATTTATTTTTGTTCTTTAGTGCCTATATTTTAGGCTATGTTTTCAGTTGTTCACATTAATTAGTACATGCCCCCACCACTAGACTATTTCATGACTTAAAAATTGCGGGGCAGTGGTAGCGCATGCTTTTAGTGCCATCACTGCGGGGTGGGGGTGGGGGGATGGCAGAGGCAGGCGGATCTCTGTGAGTTTGAGACCAGCCTGGTCTACAAGAGTTAGTTAGTTCCAGGACAGCCTCCAAAGCCACAGAGAAACCCTGTCTCGAAAAAACAAAACAAAACAAAACAAAAAAATTGAAAATTACTACAATTTTTTTAACACTTGCAATCTCCTAGTTTTCTATGAAGCACAAACATTAACTTCTTTAAAGGCCATTCATGTCTTCAAAAATTAAGATCATCAAATGAGTGATCTCTCCTTTACTAGGTTACACTAGGGTCAGGAACTCTGGTTTTGATCTTGGAATATTTCAGAATTGTCAGGGAAACTCACATTTAATTAATTTAAAATAATTATATTTCATACAGTAATTGTTAGGAGGGAAGAGCAAAGAGAACCACACCAGGTATTGTTAAAGCCCAATTATTTGTAGCCAGGTGTCTCTAACGCCAACACTTAGGAGGCAGAGGTAAGCGGACAGGGAGTTCAAGGCTTGCTTAGTCTACATAGTGAGCTGGAGGTCACTCTGAGGTAACCACAAGCCCTTGCCCCAGGGTGTTGGGGGAGAAAGGCAGGCAAGAAGAAAAAAGAAAAAGAGAACAATTGTGGAAGCATTTCCTTGAGACCTGATAGAGGATGGACTACAATGTACAAAAGGAAGAACGGGTTTCCATGGGAGGAGAGATGCTTCCTCCAATGGGAGAAGATGGAGAGGGGCAGAAAGGATTGGTAAGTTGGTAATTTGGTGGTAAGGTGATGTCTTAGTTTGCTTTCTATTGCTGAAGTCAAAAGCATGAACAAAAGCAACTAGGGGAGGAAAGGGTTAATTTCATCTTTCAGTACAACATGAAGGAAGTTAGGTAGGAGCTTGGAGGTGGGAACTATAGCAGAAACCATAGAGGAATGTTACTTGTGGATTGTTCCTCCTGGCTTGCTCAGTTTGTTTTCTTATATACCCCAGAATTACCTGCTCAGGGGTGGCACTGCCCACAGCAGGCTGGGACTTTCAATATCAATCATCATTCAAGAAAGTGCCCCAGAGCTGGGAGGTGGTGGCGCCTGCCTTTAATCCCAGCACTTGGGAGGCAGAGGCAGGCAGATCTCTGTGAGTTCGAGGCCAGCCTGGTCTACAGAGTGAGTTCCAAGAAAGCCAGGATTGTTATGCGAAGAAATCCTGTGTGTGTGTGTGTGTGTGTGTGTGTGTGTGTGTGTGTGTGTGTGTGTGTGTGTGTGTGTGTGTGAATCTAATGGAGACATTTCCTCAATTGAAGTTCCCTCTTTATAGATGGCCTTGATTTGTGTCAAGATAACAAAAACATGGAAAAAAAAAAAAAAAACTAGGGCTGGAGAGATGGCTCAGAGGTTAAGAGGCTGTTCTTCCAGAGGTCCTGAGTTCAATTCCCAGCAACCACAGGGTGTCTCACAACCATCTGTAATGAGATCTGGTGCCCTTTTCTGGCCTGCAGGGATACATACATACATACATACATACATACATACATACATACATACATACTAAACAAATAAATCTTTAAAAAAATCTAAGCAGGCCAGGTGATAAGGAATGTCTCATTTGCTTCTGTCTTTTCAATGACAAATGATCCAACACCATAAAATGGAGGTGAATGGAAAGGGCTAGTGGAGAATGAGAGCTCAGGTGGTATCACACATTTGCTTGAGATTTGTGGACATGATTTAATTGATGGATCACTATACTAAACTTTTGGGAAGGGAGTGGGGGAAAGTGTATCTTCTCACAGCCTATCTGAAGACAAAGTCATCACTTGGGAACAAAGCCATTATTTCGATAAGCATATCTAAAATAGGACATATCTAAAATAGGATGAAGTTAATTTGGGAGAGAATTCTTGACGTCAAGTAACAGTAACATGGAAAGTTACCAGAGATATGTCAACAGAAAGGTGAACCGCTAGAAAAGAGTGTGCAAGGTGGGTGGTGGGATGGGTATTTACTTGCACTTGAATGGGAAAGGATTATCTAAAATAGATTCCTGCTGTTGTCTACTTACCTTTACTTTGTCATGATTATCAAAATTTGCAGTTGTATTGCCGCTTTACTTTCGGTGTTTTTCCTAATATGAAACATTAATGACAGACAACCAGAAACCTTCTAGTTTTCCAGACTTGTTTTGTTCCATAGGATAGCCAATGGCCACATGTTCCTATTTAGTATTACAATGCGTCATAGCTTCTGTGGTTGTTTTGTTAGTGTGTGTGTGTGTGTGTGTGCGCGTGTATGTGTGTGTGCGCGTGTGTGTGCGCGCGCGCGCGCGTGTGTGTGTGTGTGTGTGTGTGTGTGTGTGTGTGCGTGTGTGTGTGTGTGCGTGCGTGTGCTTGCTTGCTTGCTCATATGTGCACAAAGGTCAGAAGACAGTTGGTTCTTACAGCATGTGTGCCTAATAGATTGCTTTACTTCGTTAACGCCTTAATACCCAATGTGTCACCCATTTTCCACTCAGTTGTTTGAACCCAGCGAATTAGAAATCCATAGACACAAGGGGCTGACACATTGTAATATACATTAGATTAAACATGGCTAAAGCTAATTAAAAAAAAAAAAAGATTGGGGGGCTGGAGAGATGGCTCAGAGGTTAAGAGCACTGGTTGCTCTTCCAGAGGACCTGAGTTCAATTCCCAGCAACCACATGGTGGCTCACAACCATCCTTTATGAGATCTGGTGCTCTCTTCTGGTGTGCAGATATACATGGATGCAGAATGGTGTGTACATAATTTAAAAAAATCTTAAGAAGGAAGGAAGGAAGGAAGGAAGGAAGGAAGGAAGGAAGGAAGGAAGGAAGGAAGGCCGGGCGTTGGTGGCTCACACCACTCGGGAGGCAGAGGCAGGAGGATCTCTGTGAGCTCGAGGCCAACCTGGTCTCCAGAGCAAGTGCCAGGATAGGCTCCAAAGCTACACAGAGAAACCCTGTCTCGAAAAACTAAAAATAAATAAATAAATAAATAAATAAATAAATAAAGACTAGGGCTGGAGAGATGGCTTGGAGGTTAAGAGCACTGACTGCTCTTTCAGAGGTCCCGAGTTCAATTCCCAGCAACCACATGGTGGCTCACAACCATCCATTATGGGATCTGGTGCCCTCTTCTGGTGTGCAGATATACATGGAAGCAGAATGTTGTATACATAAAAAAAAAAAAAATAAAATTTAAAAAAAAGCCTAACCCACATACGTGAAACACACAACACACATTTATAGTCTCTGTGTAACACTGTTCTGGGATCTCCACTTTATTGCATTGAATAACCCATACTAAGAGAATAATTTGGTGAACGAAGAGATGCTGCCTCAGACTTCCATTGGAAAATGGTAACAGTTTTATCCTAGAACTGGGAAGGTTTGAGTCTAGGGAAGTCGCGGGAAACAATGTGTTGCTTTAGATAAACCACAACCATCTTCTGGGCGTGGATTTGTCTGGTATCTGAGTCTGCGTGCAGGAAAGAACGGTGCAGGGGAAGTTGTCTTGTGTTTGGTAGTAGCCGGAGGTAAAAAGGGATGCGAGGCGGGAGTCAGGGAGTCAGCCCGGAACGCTCAACAAGGGAACGGGGCCGCGGGCTTCTTCAGTCGACGTCACTAGGGCGCGACGGCTACTCTTCTAAGAAGCAGCGGCACACGAGGTCCCACAGTGAAGTCGAGTTCCGGAACAACAGGACACATCACTCTGGAGCCTCCGGGAAGCCTGGGTCTCAGCATCCCTGCCCCAGGTTTACCACCACAAGGCACATGGGCCGGAGCTCCAAGAGCCCCATCAGGAAGCTGTAGAGCCCAGCAGCAGAGCGGCTGCGCGGGGCACGTGCTAATCCGCGCCGGAGTCCCGGCGACTGGCTGTGACGCAACTTCCGGCGTGAGCGGCGAAAGCCGGGAGGGCGAGCGAGAGAGCTAGCAGGCAGCAGGCGGCAGGCGGGCGGGTGGCCGGCCGGCACGGAGGGAGGGAACGAGCAAGCGGTGAGCAAGCCAGCGAGGGCGGCCGGGTCCCGAGGGCAGTGGAGATTCCTCAGGCCCCTCCGGCGCCCTCCCCGGAGTCCACAGCACCTCCAGCACCCAGCGGAGCGGACACGGCCCTGCCCGGCCATGGCCTCGTTGCTGAAGGTGGATCAGGAAGTGAAGCTCAAGGTAGCGGCACAGCTCCGGGCCTCCTCATCCCTCCATTCGAACCCCCAGCAGTCGGACCTTCTCCCCACTCCCCATGGTCGTCTTTGTCTCCCTGGGGACACCAGCTCTGAGCTTCCGCTCGGCTCACCCAGCCCCCCCATGCCTGGAGACGGCATTGGAAAAGACGATGTAGGGTGGCTTTCTGCCCTGCTTCTGGTGATGGAGCGCACCAGGTTCTCCTCTTCGGACACGTGTTAAACTCAGTGCTTTAGGGTAGTGACAGGTGGAAGTCCCCCGGCCCAGCCATGTCCCCGCCCCCGGACGCTGCCACTGACCCTGCCTTTGGAGGCTGGCTTACTGCGTATGAAAGGCCAGGTCTAGGTGGGAGTTGGCACGTTTGTGAGCTCACCTCTTCCAGTTTGACATCTGTCTGCTTATCAAATTCAGAGGGCTTCAGACAACCGGAGGGAGGGAGGGAGGGGACTAGGGGAGGGGGGTAGAAGGGGATAAGAGAAAGGGGAGACTGACAGGTGCTGCCCTCCAGCTCCGACATTCCTCTCCTGAGATGGAGAAATGGATCCTCAAAAAAATAAAGTATTTGCAGTCTGGGGGCCTTTCACCTTCCCATTATAATTCCAAGGTGAGGGCAAGGCAGCTGGATTTGGGGTTCCCCATTCTTGCCCTTGTGTCACCAGGTTCTGAATTGCTCTCTTTGTTGATTTTAGGTTGATTCTTTCAGGGAGCGGATCACAAGTGAGGTGAGTGTTGTAAAGGAGAAAAAAGGTGTTGGCTAATAGCTGGGGGTTTCCCAAAATCCGTAGGGAGTGACTACCCCATGTTTATTAATTCTTGTGTATTTTCTCTGTCTAGGCAGAAGACTTGGTGGCAAATTTTTTCCCAAAGAAGTTATTAGAACTTGATAGTTTTTTGAAGGTGAGAGACATTTTTTATTTCTTTAAATTACCTTTGTCTTGGAGACAAATGGGGCAGATGGTGTGATGATTCTGTTGTCTTGTGTACTATAAGGCACTTGTTTCTTTTCTTTCACAAGAAATACTTTTCTCTCTCTTGTTTTTTTTTTTTTTTTTTTTTTGTTTGTTGGTTGGTTTTTTTAAACTTACACTAATACTGTTTTGGGGTGAATGCCTCTCTTTCAGGAACCAATCCTAAATATCCATGACCTAACTCAGATCCACTCAGACATGAATCTCCCAGTCCCTGACCCCATTCTCCTCACCAATAGCCACGATGGACTGGATGGTGTGAGTGTCTTGCATTTATGTTTGTGTTTTTAGTATTTTATTTCTTGGTAAGCCTCGGGATGTACAGAGGATGTGGGCTTTGCTTGTGGGATCTGGGGTTCTGTCTTAGGTATGGTGACTCCAGAATACTACTTTTTTGGACCTTTAGTTTCATTTTTAGCAAGGTGAGTATGTTAGTGCTGCAGTGCTAGCCCCGAGTTTAATTAGGTCTATACTAGCTATATTTTTGTTGTTGATGGTGGTGTTTTGTTTTTTCCCAGCTACCTGACTTTCCCCAGGCTTCTGAATAAGACTTTTTATTCAGTGTATTGTGTCTTGCAGTGGGAAGAGAAGCTATTCTTGCTGCAGTCCCTGTCTTTACTGTCTCTTTAGCACCTGAACTTTGCTTTGTCTTTGAGGCAGGGGTCTGACTATGTAGCCCTGGCTAACCTGGAACTCCCTATGTAGACTAGACTAGGTTAGCGTCAAACTCATTGAGATCTGCTGTGTAAACGCTGGGGTGAAAGGTGTGTGCCACTGTGCAGCTAATGCCTATACTGTATTCCATGTACATTGTGTTGTAACACCAGTGATGTTATAGTTTTGTCTTAAATTCCTGTGATTTTTTTTTTCTGCCTTAGAGATCAAGCCTAGGGTCTTGTGCATGGTGTATAAATGCTGTACCACTGATTTATATTATTAGCTTTCAGAACTATCTTAATTTAATTAGGCTGAGTGTGGTGGCTTAGCATTCAGCTTGTCTGAGGAAGGAGAATTGTGAGTTCAAGACCAGCCTGGGATACGTAATGAATTGAAGTTGGAACTCATACTGGGATCCTTCTTCCAAAATAAATCTGCAATTTAAGGCAGGAACCATCTTAATTGCCTTAGTCCCAACATTTCCTAGCATACAGAAGGTACTGTTCTGAGTTTGTTGATGAAATATTGTCTTTGTTTTAGAACCAACAAATTTGTACATACCCCCTCAATTATTCTCTACCTGCCTTGAATGCTTTCTTCTTCCTCTTTTTAAAAATAGAATTTTCCCTGCTTTTCTACTGTTTCAAAACACAAACACTATTTATTGTGTGGATAGGGAGCATACCAAGGCTTTCCTTTTGCCGTGTTGGTCCCAGGAATCAAACTTCATTTGTTAAGCTATGTAGTAAGTGCTTACTTACTATCTGTAGAACTTCACTGGCCTCTTCAGCTGCTCTTTTAATGTGTTCTATTTGTTGTAAATTTGACCTTTCCAAGTAGAGTGCAAGTTTGTGGCAAGAACCTGTATTGAAAGATATATATATTAAGATAACCTATGGGGTCCAGGAAGGAATTAATTAAGTTTGCTTGTATAGTATCTTGTAATGGGTATGTGGTGTTGAATGGAAGCTAATTCCTGCTTCTTTATATCCTTAGCCCACTTACAAGAAGCGTAGATTGGATGAATGTGAAGAGGCCTTCCAAGGTAAGAGCTGCCACCTAGTCTAAGCTGACAGCCCTGCAAAGCAGGATGGTTCGGGTTTTCACCAGCACAAGAAGTGAGGTCTGATTTAATTTCCCAGGACCAACACTTGGCATCTTCCTACAGTGGTCATTACTTAGTCTCCTAGTACACCAGGGGGGTCTGACTTAGTGTAGATGCCATCAAGAGTGCTGGGAGGCAGAAGCCACACCTCACAACTGTCATAGGAGTCCCATGCTCTGTGTCATTTGCCCCATGCAGGAGTAGTTGCCTGATTCACTAAGGGGCCGTGGACTCATTTAGCTTTTGAAAGATAAAAGGCAAAGATGAATACATCTTCTATGTCTAGGGAAGAGGAAAAGCTGGAGGGTGCCTTCACTTTTCCACTGCCCTGAACACGTGAACTTGATGTATCTTCCAGGAACCAAGGTGTTTGTGATGCCCAATGGGATGCTGAAAAGCAACCAGCAGCTGGTGGACATTATTGAGAAAGTAAAACCTGAGATTCGGCTGCTGATCGAGAAATGTAATACGGTGAGGCAGAGGCTAGTGACCTATGACTGGACCTTAATAGCTCCACTTGAACTATGGAATGATGGGTGGGGCGTGGCAGGCTAAGTCTCTTGATTCCTTTGTTTCCGGCAACAAGCGTCATGTAATTCGTGACTTTAGTAGGAAAGACCAAGGTCCTTCTACATGTATTTTGTCATCTTACACTCTAGGTCAAAATGTGGGTACAGCTCTTGATTCCCAGAATAGAAGATGGGAACAACTTCGGGGTGTCTATTCAGGTAATGTGTTCATATTGCAAACTGGGAGCTGCTTCCCCTGCTTTGACTGTTTTCTTTGGTGCTACTGTAGAGTGATGTGGAAGTAATGTGACTCACCTGTTCTTCCCCATAGGAGGAAACAGTTGCAGAACTAAGAACTGTCGAGAGTGAAGCTGCATCTTATCTGGACCAGATTTCTAGGTACAGCCGTTTGGGCTGTGTCCAGGAATTGGGTTGGTGAAATGGGAGACATGTTCAGGGCCCCCTTCAGCTGCTTCTCTTTTTTCCTCTTTCCAGATATTATATTACAAGAGCCAAATTGGTTTCTAAAATAGCTAAATATCCCCATGTGGTAAGTAAGGGTTTGGGAGTCTGAGGTGGGGTGGAAGGGTAGGTAGGATGCTTAGGAACAAGCTGTCTGTGGGCTTTGGGCCTTGAAGACTAGCCTCCCCTCTTCCCATACAGGAGGACTATCGCCGCACGGTCACAGAGATTGATGAGAAAGAATACATCAGCCTCCGTCTCATCATCTCAGAACTGAGGAATCAGTATGTGAGTAACATCACTCCCTGCACGTAGCTGTCCTGGCTCCTCTTAGTTCTGTGCTAATTTCTTAAAAACTGGGGTTCAGAATAAAATGAGTAGAATAGCCAGGGTAGCCTCTGCCTATAACCCCAACTGCTCAGGACAGGATCCAGACTTTGAGGCTGGCTGGGGACATATAAATAGTAGTTCATCAGCACTGTGTGGAGAACATGAACTTACTGAGGAGTCTAGTGTGGTGTTTCTGATCTGTATAGGTGGGGGTGGTATACAACATATGGCTGGTTAAGCATGGGTCTTGGAATTAGAAAGAAGGCTTTGTAACCAAAGTCCTCATGTAATGGGTGATTTGTTTGTTTTTAGGCAGGGTCTCACTTTGTAGCCCAGGCTGTCCTGGAGCTCACTATGTTGGTGTCAGGACTCACAGACTCACTGACTCTGTCTCCCAAGTGCTGTGATAAAAGATGTGTGCCACCACAACAAGCCGATTTTTAAAAAAAATATGTCCACGTGTCAGTATGTGCAGGTACAAGTGTAGGCACCTGGGGTTTCCAGAAGAAGGTGGAGCTAGAGTTTGTGGCAGTTGTGAGTTGCCTGACATGGGTGCTGGGCAATCAGTTCTGGTCCTCTGCAAGAGCAATTCCTGGCTGCTGAACCATCTTTTCAGCCTGGAAAGTGTGATCTTGATCATGTTCAAGCTTAGACTCTAGTTTCTTTTCTGAAATGGGAATTAGATTACTGACTACAAAAATTTTTAGCAGTAAATGAGGCAGCAGCACATAAAAGGACTCTTATTACTTCTTAGTGTGGTTCATATTGGAGCAGATTGGGGAATCTAGGGGGTAGTATTGCCCCCCTTCCCTGGGTCTGGTGATAGAGTAGGGTAAGGTGAGGCAGAGGTGAAATGAGTGATTCCCTGACCTTTCCTTTCCCAGGTCACCCTACATGACATGATCCTGAAGAATATTGAGAAAATCAAACGACCCCGGAGCAGCAATGCAGAGACACTGTACTGAGGCCGGGGCCAGGGCCAGGGCCAGGGCCAGGGGACTCTGTGAGTCTGGCTCAAGACCGACATTGCCTTGGTTTGTTACATGACTATCGTGATGGGGAAACTGGCTGGAAATAGTGATCACACCTCTCTGTTTTTAGTTAGAGTCTAATGAAACTCTCATCTAGTTCTGTGATGTGTTTACCTCTTTTTTCAGGCCTCAGGAACTCTTCTATCTCCTTCCCCAAACCCCATTCCCAGCCTGTCTTAATTTCTGGAGAACTCCAGGCTTGTGCAGGATATGGCACAAGAATATCTGGGGGTTATTTTTTTCTTCCCTCCATCCTCCCCTTGTTTTAAGTTTGTGTTTTCTTCCTTTCAATTAGTTGGTTAAAAGCTGGAGGAATATAGGAAAAGTGTCTTTTAGGAACTGGGGGAGTGGAGGTGGAAGGGACATCTTCCTGTCACAAGGCCGGTGTCTCTTGCTTATGTGGGACTTTAGGTCCTCTCTACCACAGCTGCCCTGGTGATGCCTTGGGGCTCTCCACCTGTGTCTATCCCACCTTGAGCCTGACCGTGATGAGGGATACCTAAGGCCTTCAGCTGCACCCCTAGAGCTCCTTTGGATGTTTTTATAACTGGGGTTTTCTCATATACATGTGTACACATGTACACATGCATAGGGACATGTATACATGCTTCCTTCTCCATTATAAAACATAGCCTTCCTTCCTGCACCACTGCCCCCTCAGCCCGTCACACATGCAACACCTCAGCAGGTGACAGTTGTCTTAGTCATCCACCCAGGCAAGTCCCAGGCCCACCCTCTCTTCTGATAATGTAGCCGTTGGTGCCCAGGGTAAGTTGAAGGAGAACCAAGAGCCGAGGAGCAGAGGGCTCATGAAGGCCTTCCCTCTGTGACTCAGGTTTTTTTGGTGTTATGCAAACGCTGGCGCTCTGATCCCCACTTGCCCTTCTCCCAGGCCAGCTTATGTGTTGGATAGGGTGTGGGCAGCTGTGAGGTCCAGAGGCTGCTACTCTTCGCTGTGCTTTCCCTTTGGGAAATATTTCTCATATTTATAGTATTGTGCTTCCAGGGAAAGCAGTAATTCATGTGTATATGTGTCTGTGCACATACACACGCGCACATGTGCGTGTGTATTCATGTGTGTATGTGTGTGTGTATAAATATGCTGCGAAGGTCAAACCCATAGAAGAGTTGCCTCCTCTTTCGAATCTTGCAGAGATATCATTTGTTACAGCTTTTGTGTTAACCCCATCAACCCCCAGCTTTTTAAGTGAGAGTTGGTGTCTGCAGTTAACCTGCCAGTGACTCTCAGTGTCTATTTGGCTTTTATTCCTCTGTCTTCCAACTCCCAATCATACTCCACCTGGGATGCATCATTTTCACTCCCAGTATTCTATAGAAAAGGAGTCAGGATGCTCTCTTCCCATGAATAGTGCTCAGTAACAAACCAATTGCATTTCAGTTGGGCAGTACTCCTACCCACCCCTCAGATCCCTTCCAGCTGAACCCCCTCCCTCCTCCTTCCACGTGTTTCTCAGATTCCCATTTTTGTTTGATTGTTCCACTGCCCCTCCTCACCCTACCACCCTTGGATTGTAATGTAAAACTCTTTTACCATGTCAAGAAATTATTAAAAATACAGGTACTTTGACCTCTTTCTAAAGCTGCAGACCCTGGTGCCATACTCTGGTGACTGAGGGACATAGTGGTCACGTGTGAACATCAGACACCCACCTTCAAAGATGCTCTGGCCAACCTGTTATGTGTGCATTTGCTATTGAACTGCTTTACTTGTCCCCATGGTGGCAAGAGTGACCTGACCAGAGGAGGTGGTGGTTCCTGCTCTGTGTGGCAGCTGAATTATGCCGCCGCCTGGGTCCTGGTTCCTTCCCCGGTGACACATGCCCATGAGCTACCAGCAGGGGGGGCTGTGGTTCCGTGTGGGAACATCTACTCAGGCTTGCTCTAGCCAGTTTTCCTATTCCATTGTAATTGAACTTCTTAAGGGGACTCCTGGGGTTGGTTTAAAATGACTCAAAGGGCTCATAGGAGGCTCATGTTCCTCTGAAATAAAATACCTTCCCCTCCCTCCTGGCAAGTAGACTGGTTTCCAGTCAAACTTGTCTGCAGAGGTTTAAGGTCCCCAGCAAGGAAGGGACATCTGTTTTGTCCCAGAGCTTGGGAGCACTAGCTAGCAAGCAGTTTCTGCCTGCTTGCCTGTGTGTGATTTCAGTTTTGGGGTTTGTATTTTTGTTTTTTTTGTTGTTTTTGTTTTTTCTCTGTATAACAGCCCTAGCTGTCCTGGAACTCACTTTGTAGACCAGGTTGGCCTCAAACTCACATCCGCCTGCCTGCCTCTGCCTCCTGAATGCTGGGATTAAAGCCATCATGCCTGGTTGCATTATTACATTTTAATCAAAATCTGTAGAGTGCTTTTACATCTTATTTTTTTAAGGCAAGTTGTCACTGAGGTTGACCTATATAACTCAATATGTAGCCCAGCCAGCCTTGAACTCCCAACAATCCTCTTCCCCCCCCCCCCCCAGACAGGGTTTCTCTGTGTAGCTTTGGAGCCTCTCCTGGCACTTGCTTTGGAGACTAGGCTGGCCTCGAACTCACAGAGATCCACCTGTCTCTGCCTCCCCGAGTGCTGGGATTAAAGGCGTGCACCACCAACGCCCGGCCCAACAATCCTCTTGAGTGCTGAGATTTTAGACATAAGTAACCATTTATAGGTGCCTTTATAGGTGAGATACTCAAGTAGCTTCTTTAAAGCTACACACTTGGATGGGTTCATTGTACAAATCTGAACACGAAGCCCAGAACCTCAATCATTATTTTCTCATTGACTGTTTAGAATAAGGCCTGAGACTCCCAAGTCAGGCACTGCATTGGGTGCCAGGTAGAACTGAGTGAGTGCTTAATGCTGAACTGTCAGTAGATCCAGGAACTATTGGCTAGGGTGTAATTCTGCCAGAGAGCTCATTTATTAGCACTTATATATAACACAGGGAAAGGATTGTGCATCAAAATTGCTGTCTCAGAATGTGTAAAGTTACAAGGTAGTTTATAGCATCATTATCCCGATGCCGCCTCATCTGGTCTAAATGATGTGGAGGTCATAGTTACTGTTAGCAGTCGGAGTTTAGGGAAGGAACCAGCTATGCATGTGGAAGTAACAACTTGAGCCAAACCACAGGACAGAAGATTGGAACAGAATTCATGTAAAGCAAGGTCAGAAGTTTCCTGTCCAGCCCACAAGGGGGGGAGTTTTGTCCAATTCCTCTCCGTCATACTGAATATAAACCTGCCGTGATGTCAAGAACAGACAAGAGCTGTTCTTGGGGCTGACTGCAGCTCAGCATCAGCCATGAATCTCAAGGTGCTGCTGCCTTTTCTAGTGCTCACTCTCCTTACTGTCTTTGCCCTGGCCTATGTCTTGTTGACCAGGCAAGGCAGTGCCAGCCAGCTTCCTCGGTGCCGCTCCATACCTCCCAGAACTCATCCCTGGACACACCCCGGTCAGAGCCAGCTATTTGCAGACCTGAACCCCAAGGAGCTAACAGCTGTGATGAGCTTTCTGACCAAGCACCTGGGGCCGGGGCTGGTGGATCCAGCCCAGGCTTGGCCCTCGGACAACTGTGTCTTCTCAGTGGAGCTGCAGCTGCCTGCCAAGGCTGCAGCCCTGGCCCACCTGGACAGAGGGGGCCCCCCACCTGCCCGGGAGGCGCTGGCCATCATCTTCTTTGGTGCACAACCCCAGCCCAATGTGACTGAGCTGGTGGTGGGGCCCCTGCCTCACCCCTCCTACATGCGGGACGTGACTGTGGAGCGGCATGGTGGCCCCCTGCCCTATTACCGGCGTCCCATGCTGAGAGCTGAGTTTGTTCAGATTTGGAGGTACTTGGAAGAAGTGGAACTCCCAAAGGCCCCCACCTTTCTGGCTTCTGTCTTGAACTACAATGGCTCTACCTTGGCACCTCTGCATTCCTCTGCTAATGGCTTGCATTCAGGGGACCGAGCTACCTGGATAGCTCTCTACCATAACATCTCAGGTCTTGGAATATTCCTTCACCCTGTAGGGTTGGAGCTACTGCTGGACCACAGAGCCCTGGATCCTACCCACTGGGTGGTGCAGAAGGTCTTCTACCTTGGGCACTACTATGCAGACTTGGCCCAGTTGGAATGGGAGTTTAAGGCTGGCCGCCTAGAAGTGGTTCAGGTCCCTCTACCCACACCAGATGGGGCTTCCTCCCTGAGGGCTCGAATCACTCCAGACCCCCCTCTTCCCCCTCTTCAATTCTCACCCCAGGGTCCCCAGTACAGTGTACAGGGAAACTCAGTGGTATCCCCCCTCTGGACATTCACCTTTGGTCATGGGGTATTCACTGGTTTAAGACTCTTTGATGTTCGGTTTAAGGGTGAACGTGTGGCTTATGAAGTCAGTGTCCAGGAGTGCCTGACGGTTTATGGTGCTGATTCCCCCAAGACGATGACGATCCGTTACTTGGACAGCACCTATGGGCTTGGCCAAAACAGCCGAGCCTTGGTTCGAGGGGTGGACTGCCCCTATCAAGCCAGCATGGTGGATATCCATGTACTAGTAGGCACAGGGGCAGTCCGGCTGCTCCGAGGGGCTGTGTGTGTATTTGAGGAGGTCCAGGGATTACCCCTTCGAAGGCACCACAATTACATTGGGCGTCATTTCTATGGTGGTTTGGCCAGCTCAGGCCTTGTGGTCAGGTCGGTATCATCAGTGGGCAACTATGATTACATTTGGGACTTTATAATGTACCCAAATGGGGCTCTTGAAGGGCGTGTCCATGCCACTGGCTTTATCAACACAGCATTCCTGAGTGGAGGAGCCGAGAGCCTCCTCTTTGGGAACCGTGTGGGGGAGCGAGTGCTGGGAGCTGTGCACACACATGCTTTCCACTTCAAACTGGACCTGGATGTGGCAGGTGAGTTCTTGGGCTGAGGCTTGAAGGTTGAGAGTAGGGCACAGGGCAGGATGCACCCAGATCGGGCTGCAATCTGAAAGGTTAAGAGTATATTCTAACCAGAAGCTGGAGGGAAGATTGATTGTCGGAGTCCTGCTGCAGTCACAACTGGTATCTGGCCAATGATGAAAAGGGTTCATTTTCCCAGCTCCCACCCTCTGACCCACTCCCCCCAGATCTGCAGTTGTGAAACATGTACTGGCTGTGCCTGGCTGCCTTAACCATGAGGGACCCTCTAGGATCGTGAATTGCCCCAGCAGGAATTGAATGGGGCTAGAGCCAGGACTGGTTACTTGAGGACCAAAGCAGAGGTAACCTTCTAGAAGTCTGAAGTTTACAGTAGGAGTAGGGGTGCTGTGTTCTTTATACAGGGAGGAAGGGTATCAGGGTTGGGGGTTAACTTGGCAGTGCCACTTTCTCCATGTGGTGAAGGTCACCCTATCCTGTCATCACCATGGACAGTCCTGTTGTGGCAAGCCTGGGATAGGCTGGCTGCAAGTCTGGAACTTGCTGTTCCTGGCAGATTTTGTGGAGGACAGAAAACAAACTCATCAAAGCACAGATAGGGACCTAGAAAGAAGTGAAATCCACCAGACCTCCATTTTACAGATGGGGAGACTTAGGAAGGCAGTGGAGATGGGACCGAGTGGCTGCCCAAGTGTGATGCCTGTCAAACAAAGCCTGTGTCTTGTGAAAGATTCTCTGGAGTATGAGGCCCTGGCATGTGTGCCATGCACACTGTTCTTGGGGTTGTGGGTTTTGGTGGGAGTGGCTGGGGGTTAGGAGAACTAAGACTAACATGTAGCCATAGATTATAATCTAATATACTTGGACTGTGACTCTGCAATTGGAAAATTCTCAACATCTTTATGCATTAAAAGAGCCTGCTACAAGTTACTAGGTTTCTGGTGTATCATAGTCACATTTAAGGTACTAAATGTCATCATCCTCGAAGAAAAACAGATTCAGTGCTGTGTTGGGTGATGTAGGGTTTGGATGCATGCAATAGAATTTAAGAAGCTCCTTGGGATGGAAAGCTGGGGGGCTTTTGAGAGACATTGGCAGTGGTGCCCCCTGTGCTGAGAGAGTAGAGCCCTAGAGCTGGAAGGAATATGCAAGGACTGTGGAAGAGAAAGGTTTTCCAGGTCACTTCAAGTCTCCTTCACAGTCCCAGGAATGTTTCCCTCAGCATATATGCTTGTCCATTTATGGAGCATAGCCATAAAACAGTATTATGTTTGCCATAGAAATTCAGAAGGTGAGTATCGGAAACAAACTGTTCTAGGGTCTACTGGGTAGGCTGATGCTAATAGAGCTTTCTGTGTTGTGGCTGTCTGTAGGAATCTCTAGCCATATGTGACTGCCAAGCAGTTCGTTTAAGACTGCGTCTCACTGAAGAGTAGACTGGCTTTGGACACCCTTCCTTCTTTCTTTCCTTTCTTTCCTTCTTTTCTTTTTCTTTTTTTTTTTTTTTTTTGACATGGTCTCACTGTGTAGACCTGGTGATCTTGGAGCTCTCTATATAGATTAGTCTGGCCTTAACTTTGCAGTCATTTCTTACCTCTGCCTCCCAGGTGCTGGATTGCAGGTATGTGCCACTGTGCTTAGCAATGTTGAGCTCTTTAAATATAGCTACTGTGACTGGAGAACTGAATTTTCAATATATGTAGCCATACTTGACTATTGTTATCCTATTGAAATGGGGGGTTGGAAGAAGCCAGGCCAGCACTTGCCCAAGCTCATGACTCCCAGCACAGGGTGCTCTCTGTTACCTTTGGTCAGGCCAATAATATAGGCATCAAGAGGAGACCAAGGAACGTCCAAGAAATTTCACCCGTGTAGAGCTCTCCCTTTCCTCACCCTGACAGGTTTGAAAAACTGGGTGGTAGCTGAAGATACAGTGTTTGAGCCTGTAGCAGCCCCCTGGAACCCAGAGCATCAGCTACAACGCCTACAGCTGACCAGACAGGTCCTGAGCAGGGAGGACCTGGCTGCATTTCCCTTGGGGAGCCCCCTTCCTCGATACCTTTACTTGGCTACCAACCAGACCAATGCCTGGGGCCACCAGCGTGGGTACCAAATCCAGATCCACAGCCCCCGTGGTGTCCATGTACCTTTGGAGAGCGACATGGAAAAGGCTCTCAGCTGGGGGAGGTGAGGAGGGCCCTGGGAATGGGTGGGAGGGAGGGGCTCATGCTCCAGCAATGCTCACAGTCCCTGGACCTCTCTTCAGATTCAAGTAGATAAGGGATGGAAAATGGTCTCAGAATACGATCCAAGGGGATTTGTAAAGCTTTGCTTTTTTCCAACATCACTTTCCTACAATTCCTGGTCAGATACCAGCTTGTGGTGACCCAGAGGAAGGAGGAGGAGTGCCATAGCAGCAGCATCTATTACCAGAATGACATGCGGACCCCGATGATGGCCTTTGCTGACTTCATCAACAATGAAACCCTCTTGGGAGAGGTTGGTGGCTTCAGAGACAGAGGAGAAGGCCTTCTCTTTTCCTGGCATCTTGGCTGTCCAGCCTCTGCCCATCCTACTAGGGAGAAATTTGTCACGACACTTGCACCCTGCCTAACTCCCTTACACAGGTCATGAGGTGTTCTGTGCAGGACTACGGCTGGCTGAGGCTGGAGGGTGAGAAACTGCAGCTAAAAGGGACTTTTGGCCTCTAAAGACCTCCCACTTTTCCTTTCTTCAGGATCTGGTGGCTTGGGTGACAGCCAGCTTCCTGCACATCCCGCATGCTGAGGACATCCCCAACACAGTGACTGTGGGGAACAGTGTGGGCTTCTTGCTCCGACCCTACAATTTCTTCGATGAAGATCCCTCCATTTTCTCCCCTGGCAGCATCTACTTTGAGAGGGACCAGGATGCGGGGCTCTGCAGTGTCAACCCTGTGGCCTGCACCCCACAACTGGCAGCCTGTGTCCCCAACTTGCCCTCCTTTTCCTATGAAGGCTTATAGGTCTGAGGATGTGGTAAGACCCTAGGGTGCCAGGGAGTGAGATGCATGTGCCTCCTCTGTTCTTCTGTCTCCTCCTGTGTTTTTATCACCTGCCCTAACCCCCATCCCTGCCTCGGTTCTTTAGAAAACAGCCTCTTTCCCCACCGAATCCCTAGGTTTTCTCTTCTGGGTTGATTCTTGCCTGCTGCCCCTGTTTTGCTTGTTTTGTTTGAGACAGGGTCTTTCTATGTCGCCCTGGCTGTCCTGGAACTTTCCATGTAGACCAAACTGGCTTCAACTTGCAGAGATCTTACTGCCTCTGGACTGCTGGGATTAAAGACATGCACCACTACTCCTGACTTCTGCTAGTTATTTAAATGATAATTTATTTTAAAAAGGTTTTTGGAATACTCGAAACACCACAAATCCTACCATTTCAAAACTCGCTGGGGTTCACATTATACCAGGCTTTATCTTAAAAGGAATGGTTGTTATGTGTAATTGATAATGAAATAGTTTGAAGAAATTTTACTTGAGTTTATTCTATTTGGCTTTTTAAAGCCTGTAGAGTTCCCAGGAGAATATTAAGAACTCTAGCCAAGGAAATTTAGCAACAGAAACATGCACAGGGAGGGGCGGTAGATCTGGCCAAGGAATGTTTCTTGGGAAAGGCTGGAAGTGGGGGTTTCCTTGGCAAACAACACTTCACGGCAAAATCAAAGAAAGCACCTGGCCCTAGAAAGGTGAATGTCAGGGAAGAACTTGGTCTGAAGGGTATGAGGCTATGGGGCAGACCCTGCTTCTTGTTGGTAGCGGGTCTCCATGCACGGGCTGGATCCCTCCCCCTTCTCTTAACCCAAACCCTGACCCAGAGAGCAGAGTCTGATTTGGAAGCTGCAGGATAAAGCCATGTAAGGTCTGTGGATATCACTGCAGCCAGCTCAGACCCGCCTCCTGACTCTGGCTCCAGCCTTCCTGCTTCCCACCCTCAGGAAAAGCCTCAGAATACAAGAAGCTCTGCTAGCACCCAGACTAGCCAAGAGAAGTCCATTTCTGATAGAAGCCTGTCCATCTTTAAGGAACGATGACCCAGAAGACCACCCTGGTGCTCCTTGCTCTAGCTGTCATCACCATCTTTGCCTTGGTTTGTGTCTTGTTAGCTGGTAGGAGTGGAGACGGGGGTGGACTGAGCCAACCTCTCCATTGCCCCTCCATTCCTCCTACTGCCCAGCCCTGGACAAATCCTGGTCAGAGCCAGCTATTTGCAGACCTGAACCCCGAGGAGCTAACAGCTGTGATGAGCTTTCTGACCAAGCACCTGGGGCCAGGGCTGGTGGATCCAGCCCAGGCTCGGCCCTCGGACAACTGTGTCTTCTCAGTGGAGCTGCAGCTGCCTGCCAAGGCTGCAGCCCTGGCCCACCTGGACAGAGGGGGCCCCCCACCTGCCCGGGAGGCGCTGGCCATCATCTTCTTTGGTGCACAACCCCAACCCAATGTGACTGAGCTGGTGGTGGGGCCCCTGCCTCACCCCTCCTACATGCGGGACGTGACTGTGGAGCGGCATGGTGGCCCCCTGCCCTATTACCGGCGACCTGTGACAGCCACTGAATATAATGATATCCACAAGATGATCTTCAACCAAGAGCTGCCCCAGGTTTCTGGGCTCCTCCATCATTGTTGCTTCTACAAACACAGGGGACACAACTTACTAACAATGACAACAGTCCCCCGAGGTCTGCAATCAGGGGACCGGGCCACCTGGTTTGGTGTGTATTACAACCTCTCAGGGGCTGGGTTTTACCCACACCCTATTGGCTTAGAGCTCCTGGTGAACCATAAGGCCCTGATACCGGAGCATTGGACCATCCAGAAAGTGTTCTATCAAGGCCGCTACTTTGATAGTCTGGCTCAGCTGGAGGACCAATTTGAGGCTGGCTTGATAAATGTGGTTTTGGTACCAGACAACGGCACAGGAGGGTCCTGGTCCCTAAAATCCCCAGTGCCGCCAGGTTCAGCGCCTCCTCTGCAGTTCCATCCCCAGGGACCTCGCTTCAGTGTCCAGGGATATCGAGTGACCTCCTCATTGTGGACTTTCTCTTTTGGCCTTGGAGCTTACAGTGGCCCAAGGGTCTTTGATGTCCGCTTTCAAGGGGAGAGGGTGGCATATGAAGTCAGTGTCCAGGAGGCCATAGCCTTGTATGGTGGCAATTCTCCAGCAGCTATGGTGACCCTTTACATGGACGGTCACTTTGGCATTGGCAAATATGCTACCCCCTTGACCCGTGGCGTGGACTGTCCTTACCTTGCCACCTACTTGGACTGGCATTTCCTTCTGGAATCTCAGACCCCCACGACACTACATGACGCGTTTTGTGTGTTTGAACAGAACCAGGGCCTCCCGCTACGGCGGCACCACTCAGATTTCTACTCCCGCTATTTTGGGGGTGTTGTGGAGACAGTGCTCGTGGTTAGATCTGTGTCTACTCTGCTTAATTATGACTATGTGTGGGACACGATCTTCCACCCCAACGGGGCCATAGAAGTCAAATTCCATGCCACGGGCTACATCAGCTCAGCATTCTTCTTTGGTGCTGGTGAAAGGTTTGGGAACCGAGTTGCAGCACACACGCTGGGCACAGTACATACCCACAGTGCTCACTTCAAAGTGGACCTGGATGTGGCAGGTAAGACAGCCTGAGGGAGATAAGGGTCTTCCAGGAGGGGAATAAGTGATGTCCCTGCCTTGGGTTTTATGGAGGTTATTCACAAAAGAAAGATGTGGGGTTCCATGCTTCCTTTGGGGCTGGCTGGGAGAGAGATGGCAGCTGGGTTTCATTTGGATCTTAGCTCCCTAGCTGGGTGCAAAGCTGACAGCGTCTATCTATACACAGGAACTCCTTGGGAATTGTCGGGAAATGGCTGCGCTCAGGGAGCAGGCGGGATCTGGTTTCACAGAGTCCCTTGAGCTTACATGGGCCTCTGTTCAAGCAAGCAGCTGTTTGTCTTCCAGCTCAGCTCTGTCCGGCTTGTGGTGCTGCAGCGTTGGAGGTGTCTGGGTTTGTTGAGTCGCTGTGCATGCAAGCTAGGCGTGGAACAACTGCTGCCCTATATTTCTTTGGGAGATGGGCCCTCCTTCTGCCCTGATTTTTCATCTCTTTTGGGGCACCGTTCACTTCAGTACAGGGGTATACTAGATACTGTGAAGAGCTGCAGGAGGCTCCTGGAATTTGTGGTAACAGAGACAGGCAAGGCTCCGTGATTTTCTGAAGATCATCTGTTTCTCTTCCCTACATTGAGTCATCACCTGATACGTTTTCCTGTTCTGAATATGAAATATCTGAGAATTCTCACCAACTCACATTGTTTTCACTCCTATTTTTTTGGGGGGTAGGGTGGTGGAGGGTGAGACAAGGCTTTTCTAGTATTGGCTGAACTGGAACTCACTCTGTAGACCAGGCTGGCCTTGAACTCCCAGAGATCTGCCTGCCTCTGCCTCCTTAGTGCTGGGATTAAAGGTGTGTGCCACCATTGCCTAGCGTCAGTCCACTCTTGATGTTTTCAGTTCCAGGGTCCACTCTGTGTACAGAGCTGTCCCACTCATGCCAGCCTGCTGTTTCTGCAGCTGCTAACTTCCCAGCACCCACAGGATGTCACTCCCTTTTGCCAGCTTTGGCCCACCCTGAGAGTCTCCCCAGTGCTCTGCTGTAACTGTATCCACATGTTCCCAGATCCTGGGCACATAGCTTACAGGTTTTCTGTGTTAACTCAGCTTTAATGCTGCCTAGAAGGGCCTTCCAGGACATTTGATGATATCCTTTAAGGGTAGACAGAAATGGTGTCCTGGGGTTTGGTGAAGTCCTGTCCCTGCCTATACCTATATTCCTGGAACACTGACCCTGTGTCTCCCAGGCCTTTTCACCCTACAGGCCAGGCTATGGATTCTTTGACCCCTGTGAGTCTGTGAGAGTGTGAGAGCCTGAGGGGAAACACACACACACACACACACACACACACACACACACACAACACACACACACACAGAGGGAGAGAGAGAGAGAGAGAGAGAGAGAGAGAGAGAGAGAGAGAGAGAGAGAGAGAGGCAAAGGCAGGCTCATCTGAGTTCCAGGACAGCCAGGGCTATTACACAGAGAAAACCTGTCTCAAAAAAAACAAAACACAAACAAACAAAAGATTTATTTTTTTGTTTTTACTTACATGCCTGTGGGTGTGTGCACATGTGTTGTACATGCCACTGGAAACGAGAGGTGTTGGATCCCCCTGGAGCTGGAGTTCCAGGCACTTGTGAGTGGCTCAGTATGGATGCTGGGAGACAAACTCCAGTCCTGCGGAAGAGCAGTATGCACTCTTAACTGCTAAGCCTTATCTCCAACGCCTGAATATTTCAATTTGTAGATCAATAGTTTAGCCTGAAGGACTGGGGAGATGTGGGACAGGAAGGGAAGCAAAGAACCTTGTCAATTCTAGGCTGCTCTTTGGTCCCCACTCTGAAGCCAGATGGATGCCAGAAATGTCCAGAATGGTCGAATGACTGACTAGTCATTATACATTTTACACAGGGCTGAAGAACTGGGCCTGGGCAGAAGACATGGCTTTTGTCCCTATGAGTATACCTTGGAGTCCCGAGTACCAGATACAGAGGCTGCAGGTGAATCGGAAACTGCTGGAGACAGAGGAGGAAGCTGCCTTCCCCCTGGGTGGTGCCACCCCACGCTACCTGTACCTGGCCAGTAACCACAGCAACAAGTGGGGTCATAGGCGAGGCTACCGCATCCAGATATTCAGCTTTTCTGGGGAGCCACTGCCCCAGAAAAGCCCCATAGAGAAAGCCGTCAGTTGGGGGAGGTGAGTAGCAGGTGATCAAAGAAGGCTGGCACCTGTGTGTGTGTGTGTGTGTGTGTGTGTACACGCACGCACTCGCGTGCACCCTGGGGTGCATCTGCAGCAGAGGAGGGACACCTGGAAACAGGTCACACCGTTTTAAACATTGCCTGTGTCTGGGCACAAGGGGTGCCGGGAGCGGTCATTTCCCCTTGGAGGACACAAGACAGGGAAGAACTCTTTTTGTTCAGGGTGAGTTGCACTGTGAAATGGCAGAGGTGTGATATGACCCTCTGGTGTGGTGTCAGGGATTTCACAGCCTGGCGTTGCTGTGTGAGTACATTTGGAAGCTGGTCAGAGCACAGGGTTGCTTCCATTATAGATGGGCATCATGACCATGGAGACCCAAGCAGTGTCCTTCTAGGTACCACTTTGCTGTGACACGGAGGAAGGAGGAGGAGCCTAGTAGCACTAGCATCTTCAACCAGAATGACCCGTGGACTCCCACTGTGGATTTCAGTGGCTTCATTAGCAATGAGACCATTGCTGGAGAGGTGAGCTGATGGTGGGGTAAACAGAGATGGGGTACAAGGAGGAGCTTCGCCTTCTCACAGGAGGGCTCCTGGAAACCACCTGAACTTCTCAGAAGAGGAGCTGACCCTTGCCTTTTACGCCACCGTGGATGTGATCATTACCCCTAGAGCAATGGTTCTCAACCTTCCTGTTGCGGAGTTTTCTTGTCCCACCAAGTCCTACCGCCCTTCTCGGCCCCAAATCAGTGCACAGTTCCTAATGCTGCAACCCTTTAATACAGTTCCTCATGTTGGTGACCCCCAACCCTAAAATTATTTCATTGCTACTTCATAACTATAATTTTGTTACTGCTATGAATCCTAATGTAAATATCTAATTTGAAGGATAACTGATATGTGACTCCCCACAAGGGGTCATGACCACAGCTCCCATCCCTGCCTTGAAGGGTGCATTCTGCACATGTCAACCTGCACCCACCTTGTAAGGCCTGAAGGTCCCTGTTCCACAATTCTTCCCTGAGCCACACATTGGGGGCTCTTAGAGAATTAGCCTACAGTGATCGCCCTTTGAAGTGAGCAGGCAAAAGGAGTCTTGATGGGAGACATCAGAGATGGAGGTGCAAGCCAGTCCCAGAGCGACAGCCCTTGTTCCCAAAATGGAGTGAGCTTTTTATGTTTTGACTTCTGGGACCTCCAAATGAGACACTGTTTAAAGATTCAAGATCTATGGCCTCGTGCACAGGCCGCTGCGTAGGGAGGCTGTGGCTAGCCAACCTAACCATCCTCTGTTTTTCTCTCCTGCTAGGACTTGGTAGCCTGGGTGACAGCCGGTTTTTTGCACATCCCACATGCAGAAGACATTCCCAACACGGTGACAGTGGGGAATGGGGTGGGTTTCTTCCTCCGACCCTATAACTTTTTTGATGAGGACCCCTCCTTCTACTCTGCTGATTCCATCTATTTCCGGGAGGGTCAGGATACCAGTGACTGTGAGATCAACCCCCTGGCTTGCCTGTCCCAGACGGCCACCTGTGCCCCTGATGTCCCTGGCTTCTCCCATGCAGGTTTTGCTCACAAATAAGTGTCCCCTGGATGGACAGTCTAGCCAAGGTCCCTGGGGTAAGGGCTGGGGAGTAGAGCAACAGCTGGCGGAGCTGCCTTCTCTATAATCCCCTCTCTACCTGGAGCAACCTGAGCCCATGATGCCTGACACACAGGGACACTGGGCTTTGTTGATCATGGCTGTACTGAGTTCCTGCCTTGGGAGAAGAGTAGCCTGTCTAGGAACCTTGAATGAAGGCTCTGGATTTTTTTCAAGATGGGTCTTTTTTTTTTTTTTTTTTTTTTTTTTAATCTTCTTTGGCTTTTATTTAAAAAAAAAAAAATCATGGTCACTTTGAGGACTCAGAAATAAGGACAATTCTCTAGCGACCCCAAAGTAGAGTCACCCTGAGTCCTGAACATCCACAGATGATTTGAAAGGGACTCCTGTACACTCTCCTTAAAGCCTCTTTCTTCTCTCCACGCTCTTTCTTGCCCACACCTCCTGGAGTTCCTGCTTGCTTTTACATTCTAGGATTTCCCACTCAGTCCAAGAGGGATGTCCGTCCTTTGTGTTCTCTCAGCCCTCATTTCTTAACTGCAGTCCCTTCTCCTGGTGCTGAGTCTGTGAACATCTCAGAGATGCATTGGGATGTCTTATTGGAAAGGACCAAGCTTGTCTGTCCCCTAACATCTATCACATGTCAAGAGTAGGAACTGTCCCAGCTACAGTCCTGCTTTGCACTCTCTACAAGAAGATGGTCGTAGAGACAGCAGGTGACTTAGAGTTGCTGTGATTATAATACATGGTTATTTTATTTCACGGCTCTGGGCGACTACAGCCTCTGTGCTCTGCAGAAGCTAGTTTGGGACAGTGGGGTAGGAATGGTGTGAGGACATCAAAGGTGAGAAAGGAACAAGGGCTGTCCAATCAGAAGCAAGCATGCAAACAAGTATGCTAGAGAGGGGTGTGGCTTGGTGGGGACTGCTTCAGGGTTTCACTGCTTGGGGACAGTACAAAGTAACACCAAGTGACTGGGAGCAAGATATATCATTTCCGAGCAGAGTGACCAGGCCAGGTCCATTGTGACACAGTCTTACAGTGCAATCCAACTAAACTAAAAGCTGTTACATGTCATTACATGTTACTAGGAAGTAACCTTCAAAGGGAAAGGGCACGCAGAAATGTTTATAGTTCACTCCTTGCTTGCATTTTTAAAGGGAGGAGACTATAGAAGGATATGATAGGGCACAGCTGTAATCCCAGACTCTGTGTTGGGGGCTTGACTGAGTTACACAGTGAGACCTTATCTCACAAAACCAAGGGCTAGAAATGTGACTCTGTGGTAGAATACCCAGGGCACAGTTTATATATATAAATACATATATGTATGTATTTGCCCATCATGTACAAGGTCTTTAGTTGAATTCTCAGCACCATTAAAAAGGAAAGGCACTGGAGAGATCGCTCAGTGGTTAAGAGTGCACACACTGCTCTTGCAGGGGACCCAAGTTCGATTCCCAGCATCCATATAAAATGCTCACAACTACCTGTAACTCCAGCTCCAGAAGGTACAATGTCCTTTTCATGGACACCTATATATATGCACATACCCCACACCCTAGATGCATACATATAAATAAAAAGACAAAAACTGAAAATGAGGATGTAAGTGCATATTTGTCTATTTCTGCACTGGTTACCTCTGGGGAAGAAGATGGGTGAATGTGGAAATTGGGTACTGGATGCCACTCTGAATACCCTGAATGTTGAACCATGTGACTATATTGCTTCATTAAAATAAGGTCCAAGCTGGGAGGTGTTGCTGCCTTTAATCCCAGCACTCAGGAGGCAGAGGCTGGCAGATCTCTGTGAGTTCAAGGCCAGCCTGGTCTACTGAGCGAGTTCCAGGACAGCTTCCAATCAATAGCTGACGTTTCCATCTCCATTGTCTCTCTCAGAGGAGGGTATACTGAGAAGCAATGGAGGCTTCTGCTTGGCCGGATGCCAGGCTGGACCAGGAGGTGAAGTTCTGGGAACAGTTTTGGGTACTGCTCAGTTTGTGAACAGAGAGAAGACATGTTCAAGAGCTCAGACATGGAATCTTTTGCCTCCCTCTCTGCCTGCCCCAATCTTCCATTCTCCCATAGGTGGATGTGGAACTATGGATTGGGAAGGAAGGAGTCAGTGGGTGGAGAAAAAACAGATGATAAAGAACAGGGAGTTAGATGTCAGTAAGGAGCTGTTGATGGAAGTTTCTGCCCCTCCCCGTCCTGCAGCCATTTAGTCCCAGTAGCTGGCTTCATTGATAACACACCTGGGGTGGACAGAGAAGGATGAAGAACAAGCAGATGCTGTCATGACGACTTGGAGACCTATGGGGATGCATGGTCAGTTGTGAGTTCTGACTTCATTACTCCCCACTCTTCCAACCCAAAGAATTCAATTCTCCTTTAATGTACACCTTGTGTCCCCATCTGTGCTGGCTGGTTTTATGTCAACTTGATGCAAGCTAGAGTCATGGGAGACTAAAGAAAATGCCTCCATGAGATCAAGTTGTAGGCAAGAGAATTTTTTTTCTCTTCTTTTTCATTTTTTATTTTTGGCCTGTTTTTTGTTTGTTTGTTTCTTTTGTTTTTTGTTTGTTTTTGGTTTTGAGACAGGATTTCTTTGTGTAGCCTTGGCTGTCCTAGAACTATCTCTGTAGTCCAGGCTGGTCTCAAACTCACAAAGATCTGCCTGCCTCTGTCTCCCAAGGGTTGGTATTAAAAGCATATGCCTCCACCACCTGGCTTAGTCTGTGGAGCATTTTCTAAATTAGTGACTAATTGAGGAGGGCCCAGCCCATTGTGGGTGGTGCTGCCCTTGGGCTGGTGGTCCTGAGTTCTGTAAGAAAGCAGTCTGAGCAACGCATGTGGGGCAAGCCAGTAAGCAATGCCCCTCCATGGTCTCTCCTACCTCCAGGTTCCTGCCCTGTTTGAGTTTCTGTACTGACTTCCTTTAATGATGAACTGTGATATAGAAGTGTGAGCCAAATAAACCCTTTCCTCCCCAGGTTGTGTTTAGCCATGGTATTTCATCACAGCAATGATGTCTCTAACTAAGACAACATCCTTTTATGGTCCCTTCTCAAAGCCACTGGCAGCATTAGTGCTAGTGGAAAGGGAATCGAAGGGACACGACCTGCCACCATTTAGTTGACTTGAAACTCTTTCCTTGATGCCCATGTTTAGCCCAAAGTGTGTATATATATATATATATGTGTGTGTGTGTGTGTGTGTGTGTGTGTGTGTGTGTGTGTTAGTGAATGTGTGGTGTATGTGTGAGTGAGCACACAGTTCTGTTTGAAAATAGACTGGTGTGCATGTCTCACCACCTTCCCCAGCCCACCAATAGTGGGGGAGAGAGTGGACATCTAGATCATTAGAACCTCAGTCCAGCTCAAGTCAGGAGGGTTGCAATGGGCCGTTAGCCCCCTGCCTTGTCTAGTCTCTTCAATAGACCACTGACATTGTTGACAGTATTGGCCTTAGATTTATCAGATGGTTAGGGTAGTGAGTAATAAGCGAAGGTTGATGTCCTGGCAGTTTGAAGGAACTGATACCACCAACATTCAGAGATGAACAAGGGGACCCCTGAGATTGAACACATAGCATGGCTAGGTCTTCTCCAGGATGTAGATTCAGACACCCTCTATGAGGAATGTGTTGGCTGCCTCTCCTCTAGGAGGCCTCCAAGTTCAGTTCCAGACTCCAGCTCCAGGTACCTGGAGGAATTTTTTCCTGCAGTAAAGGTTTATAGAAGTCAGGCATAGTAGTGTATGCCTATAATCCCAGCACACAAGAGTCTGTGCTAGGCCGGGCGGTGGTGGCGCACGCCTTTAATCCCAGCACTCAAGAGGCAGAGGCAGGCGGTTCTCTGTGAGTTCGAGACCAGCCTGGTCTACAAGAGCTAGTTCCAGGACAGCCTCCAAAGCCACAGAGAAACCCTGTCTCGAAAAACAAACAAACAAACAAAGAGTCTGTGGTAGAAGGATAAGAGTTCAGGGCCTGACAAAGCCACTGCTATAGTTATATAACGTCTCCCATAGACTCATGATTTGAGTACTGTCTTAGTTTGAGTTTCTATCGCTGTGGAGAGACACCATGACCATAGTAACTCTTATAAAGAAAACATTTAACATTGCGGTGGCTTACTTACAGTTTCAGAGGTTCAGTCCATTATCATCATGGCAGCATGCAGGCAGACATGGTGCTGGAGTAGTAGCTGTGAGTTCTACATCTTGCAGGCAACAGGAAATGGTCTGAGACACTGGCAAGTGTCCCGAGCATAGAAAACCTCAAAGCCCACCTCTAGAGTGATACACATCCTCCAACAAGGGCACAATCACTCCAACAAAGCCACAGCTCCTAATGGTGCTCTTCCTATGATGACAGGGCCAGTGACATTCAAACCACCACAGGTACTCAGTACTTTGAGTCCATACACATGATTTGAATTCCTAAGATAGAGGCATTATTTGGGTAGGCTTTAGAAACTTAGAACACGGTACCAACCTGGAGGAGGTAGGCCACTGGTTGAGACCTTATGTTATATTATCTCTGACTGCTTTCTGTCTTGCTCTCTCTGCATCCTGGACCACCATGATGTGAACTTCTGTGCTCTACCTTGCCATCCTCACCATGAAAGAAAGAACCTTCTGAAACCATGAGCTAAAATGTCTTCCTGCTTTAGATTTTTAAGGTCTTCTCTCTCTCTCTCTCTCTCTCTCTCTCTCTCTCTCTCTCTCTCACACACACACACACACACACACACACACACACAATTTTAAAAGACTGTCTTAGTTATGGTTTCTATTGCTGTGATTAACTATCACCAACAAAAGCAACTGGAGGAAGAAAGGGTTTTTGAAACTCATAGCTCATAATCCATCATCCAGAGAAATCAGGGCAGGAACTCAAGATAGAAACATGGAGGAAGGGCTGGAGAGATGGCTAGGTGGTTAAGAGCATTGAATGTTATTCCAGAGGACCCAGGTTCAATTCCCAGCACCCACATGGCAGGTTACAACTATCTGTAACTCTAGTTCCAGGGGATCTGATGATACCTTCACCCCAATGCACATAAAACAAATGTTAAATAAATTTCTTTAAAAAAAAAAAGAAACAGGAGGTAAGAACTGATGCAAAGATCAAGCAGGAGAGGTGCTTAGTGGTTTACTCAATAAGCTTTTCTTTTCTTTTTTCCTCCCTTTTCTTTTTCTTTTTCTTTTTTTTTGTTTTTGTTTTTGTTTTTCAAGACAGGGTTTCCCTGTGACTTTGGAGGCTGTCCTGGAACTAGCTCTTGTAGACCAGGCTAGTCTTGAACTCACAGAGAACCGCCTGCCTCTGCCTCCCGAGTGCTGGGATTAAAGGTGTGCGCCACCAACGCCCACCCTCCCTTTTTCTTTAAGATGGTGTTTCTCTGTGTAGTCCTGGCTATCCTGGAACTCACTCTGTAGACCAGGCTGGCCTTGGACTCACAAACATCCACCCACCTCTGCTTCCTGAGTGCTGAAATTAAAGGCGTGCACCACCACCACCCCCGGTCAGTCAACTTTTCTTAAAACAGCCAGGACCCCCAGCCCATGGGTGGCACCACCCACAATGTCTTCCCACATCTATCCCTAATTAAGAAAATGAACTGCAGACTTGCCTATGGGCCAATATTATGGAGGCATTTTCTCAATTGACAGTCCCCCTTCCCAAATGATTCTAGCTTGTGTCAAACTGATGACAATTGTCTCTTCCTTGACTTGGCACACAAACACACCAGTATTCAACTATAACCTTTTCTTTTTTTTTATTTTCCAAGACAGGGTTTCTCTGTGGCTTTGGAGACTATTATGCCATCAGTTTCTCTTCTTTTTGTTAATTCTCCACTCCCCTGCCGCCTGTGGAGGCAAAGCCTCTATTTCAGTTCCTTCAGGAATATCCCGCTCTTTTATTTATGTATTTATTTATTTGTTTATTTAGGTTTTTTGAGAAAAGATCTCAGTATGTAGCTCAAAGTGGCCTTGCTTCCTGCCATGATAATGGACTAAACCTATGAAGTGTAATGGAGCCACCTCAGTTAAGTGTTTTACTTTATAAGAGTTGCCGTGGCCCTGGTGTCTCTTCACACCCTAAGACAGAGGGCATCTCACTTATTTTCCCTGTTGCTGGGATAAAATAACCTGAAGAAGAGGTGTTAAGCCCACTGGGCAAGAATGAAAATGTAGACCCCCCGGAAAACTCAGGCCTCCGGGGTCTCAGCCCACGACTGCTGTCACCCCAATCACCAGGCAGATTCGAAAGCTTGCTGCAAACTGCATGAGGCTCTATTGTTTAACGAGCTAACCCCATGTTAGCTCAGGTCTTTCACCCACCCGCCATGGCGGATGGCTAGCAAAGACAGTTCGAAGCGGCTGCATAGAGACTTATAGGGCAGCGTAAGGGGAGTGTCTAGGGGTAAGCACAGGCTCAGGATTGGTGTGCCTCCAGGCTTGGAGGGCTTGCCCTGTGTTGATTGGTCAACTGGTTGTTATGGCCCATAGGCCCTCCCAGGGTGGTTGCTATGTTCTGTGCGTCATTGCTGTGCACTTGTCTGTAAAGCACATCCAGAGCCGTAAAGCATAGCACCACCAGCCAACTTCTGATTGGTTCCTTGCCACGAGGCAGGCATCTGACCTCCTAGTGACTAAAGCAAGGTAGGAAAAGCAGTGCTCGGCTGTTATGGCTGCTGAAATGGGGAGCTGGTCCCTTCATTAACACTACCACAATTCTAATTAAAAATTAATTAATAAAGCTTGACCAACTTGAAACAAGCTTTATTAAATACTGGCCAGGTCCATACTCGGGATTCCCAAGTTATGGCTCTGAACTACATTAGGGGTTTATAAAGGATAAGCCCACAAGGCTGCATACTTCCTACCTTCATCCAAATGGGGGCAAACAGGCATCCTGATGTACTTCCTACCTAGTGATCAAGCACATCCTGTGCAGTTGGAGCAACCAAGCTTGTTTATGGAAGTGAAAACATGTGGCTTGTTATTTTATAAGAACAACAGCCCCCAGCATTCCCAGGACAGAAAGTTATCTGTCCTTGGGCAAGTGGGACTTACATGTTAGAGGCATTTTTGTTTGATAGATCTCTGAAGCACAGTAATTGAAACTTGAAACATAACTTTAGCCATCACAGTGACTCAAGAAAGGGTTGGGTTTGTCTTCAGGGTACGATCCACCATGGCAGAGAAATTAGCACTGCGGGAAGCCGCTGGTCACGTGGCCTCCATAATCAGAAAGCAGGGAGGGCAGAATGAATGCTGGTACTCAGCTCCCTTCCCATTTTCTATGTAGTCTGTAACCCAAACCCGGGAAATGGTGCCATCTACTTTCAATGTGGCTCTTCCCGCCTCAAATAACACAATTAACACACCTGCTGCCCTGAAGCTGAATAATCCCACTGCTTTGCCTGGGGGCTTATCTTCTAAATCATTCCAGATCCACCAAGTTAGCAATGAACATCTCCATAAAGGGTAACCTGGAGGTCAGTGCCCTAACTTCACCTGACCTCTGACCTGGCCTGCCAGTCAGTCATGTTCAAGGGGACACAAGGGTTTCAGTCACCTGGCATGTCCTCCCTGGTCCTCATCAAGGACCAACTTTGCTCAGCACTCCACACACTCCTAGCCAATGACTAGAATTCTCAGGCCTCCACAAAAGGACGCAGCTCAGCCTGGCAACCTAGCTCCTCCCAGGGCTTCTGCTCATTACTCTTCCTCAGCAGCAAAGCTCTGAGGGGCGGCGGGGGGGGGGGGGGGGTTGGGGGTGGGTGGGGGTGGGGGGGGGGTTCCGGAAGGTGGCTCGAAGTGCTTCAAAGTAGAGCAATGAAGGTGGGAAGGAGGGAACCCAGCTGTGGCTCAGGTGCAGGGCAAGGGTCATCTGTTGCTTATAACCAAGAGAGGGCAGAGAAAGAGCCCCAGGGCTGCGACACAGAAGCTGGCCGTCCACCAGCAGCTCTCCAGAGCACATCTGGCGCCCTCATGACTTCCCATCCCCCAACTCTAAGCATGTTGTTTGATTAGGAACAGGACAGAGATGACTTACATGAGTCACTTGAAGTCAGGGTTTCTCCCCCAGCCCCCACTTCTGCACCTAGTCTGACCCCGGTACCTGCCTGCTCTGTCCCTGTCATTCTACCCAGGGCTCCCGACTTCTGGTAGTGCCATCCAGAGATCAGGACCCTAACAAGGCAGAGAGGCATCCCTTGCCAAGGTCCTTTCTGTCACTTGGACTTTCTATTACCCACTTCTATTCAGAACCAGAGCCTGAGATGGCGGGAGTCTAGCTATGGATGTCTTGGTTTTTTTCTACCTACTTAGGGTTCTGGTGATGAAAGACCCCCACGGCGTGGGATCCCTGGGTGAACACTCCGGAGCTGCGCCCCCCAGTCAGCAGGCAGAGGCGAGGACTTGATGCAAACCGTTGTAAGAGTCTTTGTTAGTAACCGGTGCAGGGGCCCAACTTGTTATTCACCCAGGAGCAGAGGAGCTGGACTCCGAGCTGGGGGCTAGGGGCTTCTTAAAGGCAAAAACTGCAAACAGATGGGGCCTGGGGTGAGCGAGGGTAACAGTTCTGATTGGCTCGTTTCAGGTGGCCGGCTGCAATCTGCAAAGAAAACATCTTAGGCTGGGGTCCTTTAGTTGAAGGCCACAAATTATAGAGTTTCTATGGTTATTTAAGGTCATACAAAGTACAGAGTTAGTAACTATACATTTTAAGGGAGATACATTTTACTGAGATAAGACAGGGCATGGGGTTGGGAGGGTTACAGGGTCTGTCAATTATCCCCTGGGCTGGGGAATCTTTACAACCAGCAGGGCACCTTTACAACCAGCAATTAGCAAAGGAATGTTAACAGGAGTGGTGGGCAGTCACCTCTGCTTCTCTGAGAACAGGGGATCAGGTGTTGTCAGTCATAGCACTCCTGATTTAAGGAGTTACATTTTCCTTTATAAACTTTTTTTAATTTGAATTTTTGGTCCTTCAGTGACAGGCCAAGGAGAAGGACGAGCAGGGAGTAAGGAAAAGCATTCAGGAGGAGTTAGGTGGGCCTGGCTCCTTCACACTTTCTACCACCCAGCCCTAGACACACCTAGCTGATCCTGACCAGGATCAGCTGTTTGCAGCCCTGAGCCCTAAGTAGCTGACAGCTGTGATGAGCATCTTGACCCAGCACCTGGGGCTGGGGTTGGAGGATGCAGTCCAGGCTCGGCCCTTGGATAACTGTGTCTTCTCAGTGGTGCTGCAGCTGTCTGCCAAGGCTGCAGCCTTGACCAGAGGCCCCTTTCTCTCCCATTGGCCCAGGAGGTGCTGGCGTTGTATTCTTTGGTGCACAACACTAGCCCAATGTGACTGAGCTGGTGTTGGAGCCCCTGCCTCACTCCTCCTCTATGCAAGATGTGGCTATGCAGCAGCCTGGTGGCCCCTACCCTATTATCGGTGTCCTGTGATGATCAGAGTATCTAGATATTGACCATATAGAGCTGCCCCCCAAAAGGAGCTTAGTCCCAGGGACTCACACAGAGATGGAAGGAGAGAATCAGCTCGACAAGAGCTGTCCTATGGCTTCCATATACATGCTTTTGTACACACACACACACACACACACACACACACACACACACACACACAGTGGAATAATCCTTCTGTACACTGTGAAGATGTATTGTTTTCATTGTTCATAAAAAGCCGATTGGCCAATAGCTAAGTAGGATTTTCACAGGATAGAGAATGCTAGAAAGAAAAGGCAGATTCAGGGAGTCAGGAGAGGAGCAAGCCATATGCAGACACAGAAGAAACAACATGGGTAGTTCATAGATGAGCCTCCAGACAGCACATAAATCAATAGAAATTGGTTAATGTAAGTTATAAGAGCTAGTTAAAAACATGTCTAAGCTGTCAGTCAAGCATTTATAATTAATAATAGGTATCTGTGTGGTTGTTTGGGAACTGGCTGGTGGGACACAAAAGGGTTTGTCTACACACACACACACTTATAATAAATGAATGGTAAAATTAGATGACGCAGTCAGGTGTGGTGGCCCACACTTGGAATCTCTGTATTTAGAAAGCTGAGGCAGGGAAGTTTGAGGCTCACCTGAATTTTATAATGAGTTCCAGGCCATCCTGAGCCACATTAGTAGGTTATGTTGGGGCTGGAGTGATGGCTCAGTGGATAGCGGCTTTTGCTATTCTTGCAGATAGCAAGAATAGCTTGGTTCCCAGCGTTTCCATGTTGACACATAACCACTTGTAACTCTAGTTCCAGGGGATTCAATGCCCTCTTCTGGCTTCTTTAGAAGCTGCACGTATATGCTGCAAAGATGTGTTACTTTTATGTTGTTTTGTTTTATTTACATTCTTTAATTACTACTCATATTTACATATCCAACCCCCCCTTTCCCTCACCCTCTCATCCTCCCATGTTCCCCACCAACCCCCCCCCGCCAACTCCTCCCCAGGGATAGTGAGGCCCTCCACGGGGGACCTTCAAATCTGTCCCATCGTTTGGGGGAGGCCCAGGCCCTCCTCGTGTCACATCTGTGTGTGCTGCAGAGTATGACTTCAGCTGCGCAGAGGTTGTTCCTTGTGTTTATGCTGCATTGGTTTCACCTGGCCTGCCTACAGCACCTGATTGGCCTAATGAAGAGCTGGATGACCAATAGCCAGGCAGGAGAAAGACAGGCAGGCCTGCCAGGCAGAGGAGGAGAAATCTAGGCTCAAAAAGAAAAGAAGAATGGGAAGAATGAGAGACACACCCCGGGGCAGGAAGCCAGGCAGACACCAGGCAGCCAGATATAGAGCAGCAGTGAAAGTCAGATATACAGAAATAAGAAAGGTAAAAAGCCCTGAGGCAAACGATAGAGAGAGAGAAACAGGTTAATTTAAGATAAAAAGTGCTAGCTGGAAATGTGCCTAAGCTAGGCCAAGCATTCAAAACTAATTAATAAGTCTCTGTCGTGATTTGGGATCTGGTTCGTGTTCCAGAAAAGGCCTGGTACTCGTCCTGATGCTGCAGATTCTAGAACTCAGGCCTCCACCACGCAGGCTCTCCCTGCCTGCTCATCCACTCCCCTCTGCCTCAGTGCTCCCTGCTTGGCCTCTTTCCTTCAGCTCCTTTCTCTTTCCTTCCTTCTCCATGTGATGACACCACTGAAGCTCAATTCCAGCATCACTCCTGCTGCCTTTGCCTGAGCAAACAACTGCTTGCTCTCCCTGATTCCTGCCTACGTCTGTCTGGATTCTGCAGCGGAAGGCCATATGCTGGATTCCAGTTCCTTGCCTATCAGCTTGGGACCAGAGTTCCCTGGGCTGGTGGGGAAATGGCCCAGTTGATAAAATGCTTGCTATGCAGGCATGAGGATCCAAGTTCTGTCTCCCCCCAACACACACACACACAAGTCAAAAAACAAAAATTTAAAAAAAATAGGGCACAGTGGCACATAACTTTTCTTGTTCTTTTGTTTTTTTTTGGGGGGGGGTTTCAAGGCAAGGTTTCTCTGTGGCTTTGGAGACTGTCCTGGAACTAGCTCTTGTAGACCAGGATGGTCTCGAACTCGCAGAGATCCTCCTGCCTCTGCCTCCCAAGAGCTAAGATTAAAGGCGTGTGCCACCACTGCCCAGCCAATTTCACTTAACTTTTATTTTTATTTATTTATTTTTTGTTGTTTTTGTTTTGTTTTGTTTTGTTTTCGAGACAGGGTTTCTCTGTGTAGCTTTGGAGTCTATCCTGGAACTCACTCTGTAGACCAGGCTGGCCTGGAACTCACAGAGATCCTCCTGCCTCTGCCTCCCAAGTGCTGGGATTAAAGACATGAGCCACCAACGCCCGGCATTCACTTACTTTTAAAAAGATTTTTAGCTGGGTGGTGGTGGTTCACGTCTTTGATCCCAGCACTTGAGAAGCAGAGGCAGGAGGATCTCTGAGTTACAGAGCAGCCTGGTCTAAAAGAGCTAGTTCCAAGACAAGCTCCAGAGCTACACAGAGAAACCCAGTCTCGGGGAAAAAAAAAGACTTTGTTTGCTTTTATTTTATGTATGTGAGTGTTTTACCTGGTGCACCACATGCAGCATTCTCTACAGAGGCCAGAGGAAGGTGTCTGGTCTCTTAGAACTGGAGTTACAAACAGTAGTGAGCTGCCATGTCGGTGCTGGGAATTGAACTCCTGTCCTCTGCAAGAGCAGCCAATGCTCTTAACTGCTGACCCATCTCTCCAGCCCCTATGGTGGTTTATACTGTTAATAACACTAGCACTAGGGAGGCAGAGACAGGCAGATTGGTGGCCAGCAAACATACCCTACTTGGCAAAACCTGGGCAGTAAAAAAAAAACAAACAAACAAAAACAAACATGTGCCAAAACACAGGGTCAGGGCCTGCAAAGATGGCTAAGCAGGTCAAAGCACTTGCCACCCAGCCTGCCAACCTCAGTTTGATTCCTGGGTCCCACGTGGTAGAAAGAGAACTGATTTCTGCAAGTTGTCTTCCGACCTCCACGTGTGTGCCATGGCACATGTGCAAACATGCATATGCCAACACAGAAATCAATAGATGCCGTTTAAGAATTGAAACAGGATAGATGGTACATATGGGTGACCTTTGATCTATACACACACACACACACACACACACACACACACACACACACACACGCTCTCGTGCGCACACACAGAAGAATTGGAAGTTTTTGAAGAAAGTCATATCCAACCAGCCTTGGTGACAGTGCCCAGCTTGGTATCACCCCCATTTATGGAAGCTCAAATGCATCTCTATTGAAATTGGAACAGGCACTAGTCATTGTTACATTCACATAACTTTTGTCTTAAAATTGAAAAAGCCATTTTGCATCTGTTTCCTGATTTGACTCCCTCAAAATGAGTGCAAGTCCAAAGATCCCAGGTGAATAAACCACCCTTGTTGCCTTGTCCACTGGGTACACCAGGCCAAAGGGCAATAGCGACATGCCAAGCCTGAGCACTTCCTTTCCTGATGGTCTCGGAATTATCTGAACTTGTGCCCAGCAAAGGTTACAGGAAGGAGATGAGGCCAAAGGATCCTGGGATGTCGCATATGAGCAAGTTAGAAGAGCAGTTCACCCAGCTCAGAAGGAACCCTGAACTTGGCGGTGGATCCCAGGGGCCATGGAGAGTAGAGTGGGAACTGGGGAATTAGACCACGGTTTTCTGTTCACCAAGTACTCATCAAATCTGTATGGGGCGGGGTGCTTAGGAGGCAGCAGTTCATTACAGTGCTGTTTTCTCACTCTGAACAACTGGCAGCAACGGGGCACAGTGGTTTCCGGGTGCCCCTGGAGTTACACTGCTAGGATCTGGATCCAGAATGACCTAGGATGAGTTACTACTCAACACACTTCCGCCTCAATTTCATCACCTGTGCGGTGTGGACAGTAATAAAACCTACTCCAGGATCTTTATGAGGATTAAATGAATTAATCCGTGCATTTCCCTCAAATAGTCCTGCACCTAGCAAATGTTCAGTGCATGGAGCTATTAATTAACTTTTTATTAACCAGCATCTATAGGCTATTTATTCTTTCTTTTCTTTTTTGTTTTGTAAGACAGGTTTCTCTGTGCATCACCTAACCAGGGAGAGGGTGGTGGCAAAATCCTTTAAATTCCAGCACTCCAGAGGCAGAGGCAGGCAGATCTCTGTGAGCTCAAAGCCAGTCTGGGGTCTACAGATGGAGTTCTGGGACTATATGTAGAAACCCAGTCTCTAAAAACCAAATAAAATAAATAAATAAATAAATAAAACATGTGTATCACCTGCACCTGGCTATAAGCTATTTCAGAAACTGTGTAAGCAATCATTCTAAAAACTTAGCGGCTGAGAACAGCAAACCAATTTACCCTTCTCACAACCCTAAGGGTGGAGAGTCTAGGCAGAACTCAGCTGGGCAGTTCTTCTGCTGGATTCTCCTGGGTTCACTGACAAGGCTGCAGCTATATGGCTGGTGGACAGGGTCTGGGTTGTCCACAGTGGCTTTATTTGTGTTTAGTGGCTTTGGTTATAGCAATATGTCTCCTGTAGGCTTTCCACTGTGGTCTGGGTTGACAACCACAACCCAAAGAGAGCAAGCCCTAATGAGCAAATACTTTTCAGATCTTTTCCTGAATCAACTCAATAGTGTGTGTGTGTGGTGTGTGTACATTTGCTTGCTGAGGGAGGCCAGATGTCCAGCATCACCCTCAATTGTTCTCTGTTATTTATTTATTTATTTTTAACATGTATTTGTTTTGCATGTGGACACATGCCACAGCGTAAATACAAAGACCAGAGGACAGCTTGTGGCAATTGTTTATCTCCTTCCACCACGTGGGCTCTGGTGGTCAAACTCAGGTCTCTGGGCTTGGCAGCAAGCATGTTTACTCAGTGAGCCATCTAGCCAGACCTCCATTTTATTTTTGGAGACAGGGTCTCTCACTGAAACTGGACCTCACTAATAGGCTAGGCTAGCTGGCCAATAAGCTCTAGAGGTCTACCTGTCTCTGCCTCTGGAGTTATAGAAGCACCATATTGTAGGGGCTGGCTACAGGTGTGCCTAACCACGCCTGACAAGGCATGGTCAAGGTGAGGTCAGAATGATTCGAGATAGGTTCTCAAGGAACAGTGAGCACATGGGAAGGCCCCTTCTCCCTGGCCTCGCTGCTTGGCTGCCCTGGGCACGCTCTGTCTTGCATTTGGGTGGTATATATCTCAATAAAGATATCTTGACCATAAGGACTACAGATCATCTCTTGAGTCACGCAATACCATATTGATGACTGTATGCGAGTGCTTCTGATCAGAACTCAGGTCCCAGTGCCTGCCTGACCACACTTTGTAACAGAGTGGTCTCCCCAGCCTGCTGCCTCCCTTTTGCCAGTGTCCCATTAGCCAAGGCAAGTCACAAGACTATACCCATATTTAAAGAATAAAGACAAACTTCATGCCCCAATAAGAAGAGAGACATGGTCAGAGGCAAAGGAGCCTGGGCCAGGGCTAAGCCGAGCATGTTCCCCACCATCTAAACAACACATCACCCTGGGCACCTGTTAGGTGAGCAGAGCTCAATTTTAGAAAGTGAGAGAGATGCTCAAAGTAGATGGAAAAAGATTGGGACATTAACAAAACAACTGTAACACAGACTTCAATGTGACCCAGTGCCCCAAGATAGGACTAGTTAAATGCTAGGGAAGTTGGGGACAGAGAACTTCTTTAGTCAGGGGTGGCCATTGCTGTGTTAGGAAGGGCTTAATTAGCTTGGCCTTAGATGCACTTAGAATATGGACATGTGGAGGTGAAGGAAGTGATGTTCTGGGTGGAGAGAAAAGAAAAACTAGGGCAAAATGGGTGTCTGTGGAGTACGGGGTGGGGGTGGGGGCATGAAGGAAGGACTTCAGAGAACAAGTCCAGAAAGACTAATGGGATCTAACCATGAGTGAACTTGGCCTTGAGATTCATTCTGTAGGCAATGGGAGCT